>NC_045450.1:53982104-54047563 GCF_002776525.5 Piliocolobus tephrosceles | reverse complement strand
TAATCCCAGCACTTTGGGAGGCCGAGATGGGCAGATCACAAAGTCAGGAGATCAAGACCATCCTGGCTAACCCGGTGAAACCCCGTCTCTACTAAAAATACAAAAAATTAGCCGGGCGTGGTAGCGAGCGCCTGTAGTCCCAGCTACTTGGGAGGCTGAGGCAGGAGAATGGCATGAACCCAGGAGGCAGAGCTTGCAGTGAGCCGAGACTGCGCCACTGCACTCCAGCCTGGGTGACAGAGTGAGACTCTGTCTCAAAAAAAAAAAAAAAAATACACACACACACACACACGTACATACATGCATACATATATGCCTACTGGCTGGGTGCAGTGGCTCACACCTGTAGCTACAGCACTTTGGAAGGGCCAGGGAGGGAGGAACACTTGAGTCCACGAGTTCAAGACCGCCTTGGGCAACATAGCAAGACCCCCATCTCTACTTAAAAAAAAAAAAAAAAAAATTAGCTAGGTGCGGTGGGGCTCGCCTGTAGTCCCAGCTAGTCAGGACGCTGAGGTGGGAGGATTGCTTGAGCCCAGAGGTCAAGGCTGCAGTGAGCTGTGAATGTGCCACTGCACTCAGTCTGGGTGACAGAGTGAAACCCTGTCTCAAAAAAATAAAAAGCATATTTAACTGCTTACAAAACTAACAGCATTTGTGAAGAACTGAGAGTAAAGCCTTTCCCGCCGAGTAAATCCATCTGTACAAACTGCTTATAAATGTGTCATTGAATAGGGAGTCTACGGCTCTACACCAGGTTTAAAAGAATTTAATGCCCAGGCATGGCTTTTTATGTACAATTGCAAAGCATGTGCACGCTACACACTCTCTTTAAATACTAGGCAAGACTCAAGGACAAGTGCTCAGTACATGTTCCTACCATAATGCAACGAAGGTTACGCTATGCAGTTAACAGGTAAACCCATTAAGTGTTGCAGTTTGATGTTATTCTATACACTTTTAATGCTTATTGCAAGTTTTGGATAGTTCGAATCTGATTCTTATGATGAAGATGAGGACTTGTAAGGGATCACTAATGACTCAATTGATGACTGACGGTGTCATTACTGATTAGTGAAAAACGTTTTCCCAGCATTCCTTTTTTGAAGTTTTGATTATGTTTATCTTGAGATTACAAGGCAAGCCACGAAAGGAACTCTTATCTGCAACTATTTGTCTGTGTGTATCAGAATTTTCCTCCCGAAAATATAGAAAGAACCTGGATGTGTTTACATCACCCACAAATCATTAATTTCAAATTTCCAGGTATGAATGATTTCACTGATTCCATTAGCTGCTTTTAATGTTATACAGTATAGCTTCTGGGTTCCATAAAAATAAAACAGGAGGCCGGGTGCGGTGGCTCACGCCTGTAATCCCAGCACTTTGGGAGGCCGAGGCGGGCGGATCACGAGGTCAGGAGATGGAGACCATCCTGGCTAACACGGTGAAACCCCATCTCTACGAAAAATACAAAAAAATGAGCCAGGCGTGGTGGCGGGCGTCTGTAGTCCCAGCTACTCAGGAGGCTGAGGCAGGAGAATGGTGTGAACCCAGGAGGCAGAGCTTGCAGTGAGCTGAGATCATGTCACCGCACTCCAGCCTGGGCGACAGAGCGAGACTCCACCTCAAAAAAATAAAATAAAATAAAGTAAAATAAAAAAATAAAACAGGATTCCAAACCTGGAAAAATCATTGGTTAAAAAGAAAAAAAGTCGAATACATTTCCAGGTCATGCCAATCTGCCTTGAATCTTATAACTGCAGGGCGAACTGGCTCCTGTAAAATGGTTCAAACTGCTGCCATTAAGCCGTATGCTCACCTTTAGCTGTTTTACATTGTAGACATGGACTCCAGCACTGGTACCTGATGCAGCTAGCCAATTCCCATCTGAA
Organism: Piliocolobus tephrosceles; assembly: GCF_002776525.5. Classification (NCBI taxonomy): domain Eukaryota; kingdom Metazoa; phylum Chordata; class Mammalia; order Primates; family Cercopithecidae; genus Piliocolobus; species Piliocolobus tephrosceles. Next base: position 54,045,668 of record NC_045450.1, on the reverse strand, counting down.
CTGACTGCCAAAAGACACATGGCCTCCACCGTTCCTGTGAGGACAGAACAGTTACATCTCTGAATTCACACAGTGTCCACAGCCAGCCCTGCCCTGGAGATGATGGCAAAAACCAAGGAGACCCTCAGAGTTTTAAATCACTGCCAGGATAATTTGCTGATCACTGTGCAAATTAGTTCTAGATGTTAATGTTTCCACTTTTTTCATCTACTTATTTAGCCATCCCGCCTGTAAAGAAGGTCCAGAGAGATAAAACAGAAGTTATTACTTCCTCAGGCCTAAGACACGGCTTACTATAGGAATAGAGAATCACAGTAGCATCTGCCACTGAAATACATACTTTAACTGTTTCAAACTCCTTTCCTACCAAACTGTTTTTTGTTTGTTTTTGAGACAGAGTCTCGCTCTGTCACCCGGGCTGGAACGCAGTGGCAGATCTCCGCTCACTCCAACCTCCAACTCCCGAATTCAAGTGATTCACCTGCCTCAGCCTCCCAAGTAGCTGGGATTACAGGCGCCCACCACCACGCCTGGCTAATTTTTGTATTTTTAGTACAGACGGGGTTTCACCATGTTGGCTGGGCTGGTCTTGAACTCCTGATCTCAGATGATCCACCTACTTTGGCCTCCCAAAGTGCTGGGATTACAGGCGTGAGCCACCACACCCGGCCTTTTTTTTTTGAGACGGAGTCTCACTCTGTCATCAGGCTGGAGTGCAGTGGCACAATCTTGGCTCACTGCAACCTCTGCCTCCCAGGTTCAAGCCATTCTCTTGCCTCAGTCTCCCAAGTAGCTGGGACTACAGGCGTGCACCACCACGCCCAGCTAATTTTTGCATATTTAGTAGAGATGGGGTTTCACCATGTTGGCCAGCATGGTCTCGATCTCTTGACCTCATGATCTGCCCACCTCGGACTCCCAAAGTGCTGGGATTACAGGTGTGAGTCACTGTGCCTAGCCCCAAATGTTTTTTTTTAAATCAAAATTATGGACAGGCCAGGTGTGGTGGTGCACACCTGTAATCCCAGCACTTTGGTAGGCGGAGGTAGGTGGATCACCTGAGGTCAAGAGTTCGAGACCAGCCTGGCCAAGATGGTGAAACCCCATCTCTACTAAGAGTACAAAAAAAATTTAGCCAGGCATGATGGCAGGTGCCTGTAATCCCAGCTACTTGGGAGTCTGAGGCAGGAGAATCACTTGAACCTGGGAGGCAAAGGTTGCAGTGAGCCAAGATGGTGCCAACGCACTCCAGCCTGGGCGACGAGAAACTCCATCTTTTGAAACTCTTGAAATTCTGTCTCAAAAATAAATTTAAAAAAAGTTACGGACAAACAGCAAGTTAAATAGACTTGAAGCATATCTTTCATTTATTGAGTGCCTGCTGTATATTTAGCACTAAGGGAGGATGGGCACGCCTGAGCCATCTTTGTCATCTAGAGACTTTAAACCAATCTGGCAACACGACAACTAGTGTGGGATAAAAATTGGACAGTGATGTTCTATGCCAAAATGCGTGCTGCATGTAACACCCCCAAACGATAACACGGCTTTATAACAAGCATAACCTAGCAGCCAAAGGATGGGTGGCGATGAGGTAAAAAGGATGGGGAACAGTGCAAGCTAAGTGACTAGAATATGCAGGTTCGAGGGCTGTGAAGAAACCAGCTTGACTACAAGAGGAAGTGAGATGAGAGAAGTGGAAAAAATAAAGTCATATATATAATGCAGAGCCGAATCTCAAGGAGTGCTAGATATAAATAGCCTAAGTTTTATAATAAAAACATATATAGTTAATAGTCAGTTTGATTTATCTGACCCCTAACTTGTGGGTTTCTTCTCCTGTAGGCTTCTGGATCAGCTTATGAACAGTGAGAGTTGAGGATAAAAGACGTGACTTTCACTAGGCATGGTGACTCACACCTGTAATCCCAGCACTTTGGGAGGCCAAGGCAGGAGGATTGCTTGAGCCCAGGAGTTTAAGACCAGGCTGGGCAACACGGTGAAACCCTGTCTCTACAAAAACTTAGCTGGGTATGGTGGCATGCTCCTGTGTACTTGGGAGGCTGAGGTGGAAGGATTACCTGAGCCTGGGGAGGTCGAGGCTGCAGTGAGCCATAATCACACCACTGCACTCCAGCCTCGGCAACAGAGTGAGGCCATCTCAAAAAAAAAAAAAAAAAAAAAAGAGTTGACTTTCCAGGTTGATGGGAGTTTAAATGACAGCGAAGCAGCAGCTACAATCCAGGACAAGGGAGAGGGGAAAGGCCCATGGGAAGTATCCAAACAACTACCAGCTTAATTAAGCTGGAAACTGAGTCTAAGTCCTTAGCAGCCGTAGCTAGCTACACAGCCACACTCATTCATTAATACTCACATTCTCAAGGAAAACAGAAAAATTCTCAGGAACATTAAATGACCACAGGTAATTAAACTGTATGTATAATAATACTTTTGTGCCAGGCACAGTGGCTCATGCCTATAATCTCAGTTGGGAGGGGCAGGATGGGAGGATCACTTGAGTCCAGGAGTTCAAGATCAACCTTGTCAACATAATGAGCCCATCTCTACAAAAAAGATGAAAAAATTAGCTGGGCATAGTGGTAGGCGTCTGTAGTCCCGGCTACTCAGGATGCTGAGATAGGAAGATAACTTGAGCCCAGGAGGTCGAGGTGGCAGTGATCTATGATTGTACCTTTTTATAAGCAAACAACCAAAAAAAGCAACATGCCCAAAAAATACTTATATACAAACACATATTAGAAAATACCAAAATATTAATGGTAGCTGTTTCTGGGTATCAGGATTGCAAATGACTTTAACTTTCTTCGTGTTCTGCTAACAAACTAAGGATGATGAAACTTCTCTGGCCCCAAATAAGGAATCAAAAACCCAGTGAGAAAAGAGTAGGTGTGAAGAACACTGCAGATCTCATCGAGAGTCTTCATCTGCCAGCTATCTCCTCCTACTTGAAACTGCAAACATGTGAGTGAGTGGATCTGTAGGGTAGGAAGAACATGAGGGAACCCCCAACATGGAGGCTTAAAAGGAAAAAAGTTGCATCTCAGACATGACAAGTCTCTCCATGGCCAGTTACCAGATTCCCACCTGACTGAGGCTGGAAAGCATGCAGGTGCTTGAAGCTTCCTCCTGACAGTTGAACAATATGCAGAGCTCCTTGATTTGATGCCACAAAGAGCTTTGTTGAATCTTCAGAAAACAAAATCTGAAGGGCAGAGCGAAGGAATGGTGGCATTTTGGAAACCTTTGGGTGAACCAATAATAAAAGTGAGAGATGGGAGACCTACAGCCCATCAGAAACAATCACAGCTAGGCTTAAGTTACATTAATGCTCCCTGTCTCTAAGTAAGCCAACTGACTCAGGGCACAGAACACTGGTTTCTCTCTAGAAACCTATACATCCCCCTTTCATCTCTTTAGTACATATTCACTTCCCTATCAAGGAAATAACTAAGTCACACATGAAACCACTAAACAGAAAAGCTTAACTTTACTGCCTGTAGGGCATTACCCCATCCCTCTAACAACATATTTCAAAATTTCAAAATGGAAATAAAGGCTGGGTGTGGGCCAGGTGCAGTGTCTCACACCTGTAATCACAGCACTTTGGGAGGCCGAGGGGATGGATCACCTGAGGTCAGGAGTTCAGGACAGCCTGGCCAACGTGGTGAAACCCCATCTCTACTAAAAATACAAAAATTAGCCGGGCCTGGTGGTGGGCACCTGTAATCCCAGCTACTCGGGAGGCTGAGGCAGGAGCACTCCAGCCTGCGTGACAAGAGCAAAACTCGGTCAAAAAAAAAAAAAAAAAAAACCTGCGCCGGGCGCAGTGGCTCACACCTGTAATCCCAGCACCCAGCACTTTGGGAGGCCGAGGCAGGTGAGTCACCTAAGGTCAGGAGTTCAGGATCAGTATGGCCAATGGGTGGTGAAACCCCATCTCTACTAAAAATAGGAAAATCAGCCAGGCGTGGTGGTGGGCACTTGTAATCCCAGCTACTCAGGAGACGGAAGCAGAAGAATCTCTTGAACCCAGGAGGCAGAGGTTGCAGTGAGCCAAGACCGCGCCATTGCACTCCAGCCTGGGTGACAAGAGCAGGACTCCATCTCAAAAAATAAAAAAAAAAACACAGTTTTGTAACAGCCCTCTCCAAATCTCCAAATAGTTTTTAACTGAGCAAGGATTCATATCCAGTGGATTTCCACTTCACACAAAAATGACATATTGAGGAAGTTTCCTCTTATGTGACCAGACGCTGGGCTATCACTTACCCTTTTGAGGCTTATGTTGTCATGTTCATAATTCAGCCGATAGAGAAAAAACCGAGAAACTGTAGAATAGGCTATCCAACTTCCACACGGGGAGATACAGCTGCAGATAATGTTCTCAGGACCCTGGCAATACCAAGAATAAAGATGAATGTACAATTAAACTTCACATAACGAGGTGCACTGGGACATGACGCCTCAAGCTCTTGCCACTCTGGACATATCCACAGATATCTATACATAATCTCGATCCTCGTGTGGTCTGCGTTACTATGATGATCTCAGAGGCAGAGTACCTAAAAGGCTTGGCTTTGATTTCCAAATCCAAGAATGGAGGTCTATTCTTATTTCGGCCTTTTGAATACTTCATAGATAGCCTCATACTATACCCTAACTTCAGAAACCTGAGCAGGGAGGCATTTACTGAAGGAAAGCTCAGGAGGATAGGTGGTTTGGAGTACTTATTTTCTGTTTTGTCTACAACGTTCTGCTTTAAAGACTTCTAAGAAATAGCAAACGAAAAACATTTGGAGGCCAGGTCCAGTGAGTCATGCCTGTAATCCCAGCACTTTGGGAGGCAGAGGCAGAGGACTGCTTGAGCCCAGTAGTTCAAGATTTGTCTGGGAAACACGGTAAAACCCTATCTCTACAAAAAATTAGCCGGGCATGGTGGTGCACACCTGTAGTCCCAGCTACCCGGGAGGGTGAAGTGGGAGGATGACCTGAGCCTGGGAGGTTGAGGCTGCAGTGAGCCGTGATGGTGCCACTGCTCTCCAGCCTGGAAAACACAATGAGACCCTGCCTCAAAAAAGTAAGCAAACAAACAAAAAACCAACCAAACAAAAAAGAATCTGGAGAATAAAGAAAAGTTGAAAGTAACATTTATGTAATTTTTTAAAACTCACAAAACAAAATGAATTTTTTTTTCATTGTATACGCTTTTGTACTATTTGAGCTTTTAAAATATGCACATGGCCAGGCACAGTGGCTCATGCCTGTAATCCCAGCACTTTGGGAGGCCAAGGCGAGCGCATCACCTGAGATGGGGAGTTCAAGACCAGCCTGACCAACCCGGTCTCTACTAAAAATACAAAAAATTAGCTGGGCATGGTAGTGCATGCTGGTGCATGCCTGTAATCCTAGCTACTCGGGAGGCTGAACCAGGAGAATTGCTTGCCCAGGAGGTGGAGGTTTCGGTGAGCTGAGATGGCGCCGTTGCACTCCAGCCTGGGCAACAAGAGCGAAACTCTGTCTCAAAAACAAATGAATAAATAAATAAATGCACATTATTTTCATAATAATATCAAAAGAAGAGAAACCTATTTCCTATATACATCCATCTAATAAATCCTCAATGTCCTACTTATAATCACAGGAAACCCCGTCCTGGTGACACAGTCCTTCATTCAAATAGTTTTAGAATTTATACAGTTTGTGGTGTAAACTAAGTAACCTAAAAATTCAGAATGGGAAAAACGTTCTAGATTTCAGAGCCTAAACAAACTTCCTTACCTTTGTCTTCAGGTGCAGTAAATGATCTGCATTTTTAGAGAGTGGAAGAGTATCCCCATTCTTGCCTGAAACAAGAAACTTCCCTGAGATTTTTCTTATGAAAGAGAATTTGTACATTTTTTTTCTTTTAAAAAGTCACTCCCTGGAAGAATGGAATCTCTATCAGTGGGAAATCAGAAAAATGTAAGCTCACAATTTTTGAGGTGTATATGAAGAGGAAAACAGTGAGTACTTCCTTTGCTTCTACCTCTGATATATCACTAATTCCCTGAAGCTCTATTCCATAGCCAGGCATGCAGGTGGAGTTTGTGTGGCCTCAATTTTAATCCACTGCAAAAGAGAGGACTCAAACATTTCCTTAATAGGTCACACAAAAAGGCCACTAGGCTGTCACTCCAATAAGATCCATGTGATCTTCTTTTTCATACAGGATCATCATTACCCATCATTAAATCTTGTTATTTTCCAACAGCCTGTTTTCATCTCAGTTACTACACCCTGCAGCGCATCACCTAGAGCCATAAACCTTTAAGAGATGATTCAATATCCTACTAAAGATTCTAATACTGGCCGGGCACGGTGGCTCAAGCCTATAATCCCAGCACTTTGGGAGGCCGAGACGGGCGGATCACAAGGTCAGGAGATCAAGACCATCCTGGCTAACACGGTGAAACCCCGTCTCTACTAAAAATACAAAAAACTAGCCGGGCGACGTGGCGGGCACCTGTAGTCCCAGCTACTCCGGAGGCTGAGGCAGGAGAATGGCGTAAACCCGGGAGGCGGAGCTTGCAGTGAGCTGAGATCCGGCCACTGAACTCCAGCCTGGGCGACAGAGCGAGACTCCGTCTCAAAAAAAAAAAAAAAAAAAAAAGATTCTAATACTCTAAATAACTTATTTGCTTTATCTAATGGGTGGGTAAACCATTAGTTAAAATGGACACAAAAGTCTACTTCAGTTTTTCTATAAGCAGAATTCCAACCGCAATTCTGATTTCTGGCTTCTCTCTCCAGTTTTCTTCTTGAAAAAAACGTGCTCTCATTTTACCTGTTGCAACTGTGGATCCCAGTCGCCAAAGTTCCAAGTGATGAGCAAACTGGAAGAGGAGAAGCTGCCTCTTTTTAGAACAGGAGATGAGACGTCGCTATATCCAAGAATCAAAAAGTTAAAAAATAAGTCAGGGTCATCTACTGCCTCAGTACCAGATACAGCAGCACCACCTTAGCACATTTTTTACTGCTGAAATCCATTTCCTTGACAAATATTTTCTAAGTACTCCCATATGCCAGGCACTGCCCGGGGATCTATGAACACAATGATGAATTAAAACATAGCTACTGCTCTCAAGATGCTTCTAAAGGGGTGACACAGAACTAAATCAGCAATTAGACTTTAGTGTGACAAGAATTTTAACACGGCTAAACACAGTATGTACTGAAAAATAAGGAAAGAGGACTTCTAACCTAGACGTGTGGTGGTAAACACAGAAGTCCAGATGAGGTTCACTGGGAAAGACCAGTCAGGCGAAGGAGGCAGGGCAGAATGTTCTGAGGAGGGCGATGGCATGTGACATAGCTCAAAGGTAAGAGTATTTGCGGGAACAAAAAGACCTTGAGAGTTGCTAGCCTGGGTGGGGGTGCTACAAGCATAAGAGGTACTACAGGAAGCTGAAGGGCCAGGCCTGGATGGAGAGAGGTTCTATAAGACACACTAAGGAAACTGTCTTTATGCTGAAGCCAACAGGGATAATCAAAGGCTTTGAAGCATGCAGTGATGAACAAAGTTGCTTTAAAACAGATCAATGGGCCTGGAGCAGTGGCTCATGCCTGTAATCCCAGCATTTGGGAGGCTGAGGTGGGAGGATTGCTTGAGACCAGGAGTTTGAGATCGGCCTGGGCAAGATAGTGAGATCTTGTCTCTATTAAAAAAAAAATTAAAAATTAAAAAATCAGCCGAGGCTAGGCGCAGTAGCTCACATCTCTAATCCCAGTACTTTGGGAGGCCAAGGCTGGTGGATCACCTGAGGTCAGGAGTTTGAAACCAGTGGGGCCATCTCCACTAAAAATACAACAATTAGCCGGGTGGGGTGGCAGATGCCTGTAATTCCAGCTACTAGGGAGGCTGAAGCAGGAGAATCGCCTTGAACCCAGGAGACTGAGGTTGCAGTGAGCCGAGATCATACCACTACACTCCAGCCTAGGCAACAAGGGCAAAGCTCCATCTCAAAAAAAAAAAAAAAAGAAAAAAAGAAATTAGCTGAGCATGGTGGCGGATGCCTGTGGTTCCAGCGACTCAGGAGGCTGAGGTGGGAAGACTGCTTGAGCTCAGGAGGCAGAGGTTACAGTGAGCCAAGATCACACCACTGCAATCCAGCCTGGGTGACGGAGCAAGACCTTGTCTCAAAAAAAAAAGACAAATAAAATAAAATAAAATAAAATAAAATAAGATCAATGAAGAATAGGCTAGAAAGACACAAATGGAAATAAAAGGACATGATTAAGAAGCTACTGTAAAGGAACCCAGATGAGAAAAGACATTGATCCAAACTAGGAAGATGCCAGCGTAGACAAAGAGAAATGAATGACTCGATTCAAGAGATTATGAGGACTATGTTCAACCTTATCAAACTATATGCATTAAATATGTACGGTTTTTAATATATCAAATATGCCTCAATAGAGCTGTTGATCGACCGATCGATCGATCGATCCATCTATCTCTACAACATATGTATAAAGATACTGATGAGTAGACTCAATGAGGTTTACTGGTTGAATGGGGCAGCAGGTGTGGGGAGCAAGTTCTCTAGCTTGGGAAGATGGTACCATTTACCTAGAACACTGGAAGCCTGAGTTTTCCTGCTCCCACCCAGAATAGAGCCTACTCTGAAAGACAAACTAACAAAATTCCCATAACCCACAACTAATTGGAAAAGGGAAAAGTTCCCCCAGAAACTGAACTAGGTGTGCTGCTGCATATCTCCTACCCCCCATAAATGTCTTTGCAGTGGCTTGCCTCAAGAACAGAAGGAATGAAGAAAGAGCTACAGAAAGTCCTACAATATCTCCATGTCCCAGATGGTTAAAAAAAAAGGGGGGGACTGGGCGCGGTGGCTCACGCCTGTAATCCCAGCACTTTGGAAGGCTGAGGTGGCAGTATCACAAGGTCGGGAGATCAAGACCATCCTGGCTAACACAGTGAAACCCTGTCTCTACTAAGAATACAAAAAATTAGCCGGGTGTGGTGGTGGCGGGCACCTGTAGTCTCAGCTACTTGGAAGGCCGAGGCAGGAGAATGGCGTGAACCTGGGAGGCGGAGCTTGGAGTGGAGTTGCACCACTGCACTCCAGCCTGGGCGACAGAGTGAGCCTCTGTCTCAAAAAAAAAAAAAAAAGGCCTACAAGACTGAGTGCTGCGGTGGCTCATGTCTGTAATCCCAGCACTTTGGGAGGCCAAGGCAAGCAGGTTACCTCAGGTTGGGAATTCCGAGACCAGCCTGACCAACATGGAGAAACCCAGTCTCTACTAAAGATACAAAATTAGCCAAGCGCGGTGGCACATGCCTGTAATCCCAGCTACTCGGTAGGCTGAGGCAGGAGAATCGCTTGAAACCGGGAGGTGGAGGTTGCGGTGAGCCAAGAACATGCCACTGCACTCCAGTCTGGGCAACAAGAGCGAAATTCTGTCTCAAAAAAAAAAAAACAGTCCTACAAATTTGCCAAGCGTGAGCTGTGTTCAGAGCCTTGTGGGACAGGCGGACACAGGGATGGGGAGATGAGGGGTTGGCAGGGGCTTGGAATGGACACTTACGTGCGGAAAGGTGATTTTTCGGAGAGCAGCATCGTAATTCTTTACCTCCACCTTCTCCATGAGAGGACGAATGACTAAGTGGGTGTCAGTGCCTGGGAAAGCAGGGGAGAAGGTGTACAGAATTAGAAGTCGTCCTGCACGAGAACAGCCAGAGCTGGACAGGGTAAAGCAGCAGCTTCGCCAGGAGGGGAACCCACCTCCAGATATCAGTGCTGTTGGGCTGTGGGCCACAGTGCGCACGTCGTGAGTGTGATGCTGGAACGGTTTTGTCCGCACCCACTGCTTCTCACTGCTGTTAGATGTCACAGGGACCAGCTGAAAATGGAAGACTGTTCCCTCGGCTGTGCCCACCACAAAACTGTCTTCTTGCTGAGGAATTAAATCATGAGGGAGGTACATGTAAGCAAAACAAGGTCTGGTTGGAAAAATATTCCATGAGGTTTTCTGTCTCGGCAGCTTAGGCGTAAACCTACGCCCAGAATCAGTAGGAAAGTTACAAGGGTCTTTTCCCTCCAGAAGCTAAGGATTCCATCAGAGGAGCAAGCTCAGACACTGGTAACAATGCGCCCCCTACTGACAAAATTAACAACGTCTAGAGTAGGAACAACACAGCAATGCTTCATATATACAACATAGATCTCCTTAGAATAGCATTGAGATAAAATACCTAGAACCTATTTGAGAAATTTAAATCTTTCGAAAGAGCATAAGAGAAAACCTAAACAAAGAAATCCATAGCATGTTATTTAGTAGGAATATTTAACATGATCAAGTTATTATCACTAAAGAAACGTATTAAACCAATAAAAATACTGACAATCCTTTATTTGGAACTAGAACAAGTGTTTCTTAATAATGTTTATTTCATTAAAAATATCCAAGGAACATCAGTCAGGCGTGGTGGCTCACTCTTGTAATCCCAGCACTTTGGGAAGCTGAGTGGGTGGATCACTTGAGGCCAGGAGTTTGCGACCAGCCTGGCCAAGACGGTGAACCCTGTCACTACTAAAAATACAAAAATTAGCTGGGCGTGGTGGCGCATGCCTGTAATCCCAACTACTTGGATGGCTGAGGCACGAGAATCACTTGAACCTGGGAGGCAGAGGTTGCAGTATGCCAAGATTGCACCACAGCACTCCAGACTGGGCGACAGAGCAAGACTCTGGCTCAAAAAAAAAAACAACAAAAAAACAAACAAACAAACAAAAAAATGCAAGAAACACCAATAAGAAAGCACCAATAAGAAAGTTTCTTAAATAAACAAGATGGGCAGAGCAGCACAAACCTATAGTCCCAGCTACTCAGGAGACTGGGCAGGAGGATCACTTGAGCCCAGAAGTTGGAGACCAGTCTACAAAACACAGTGAGATCTTATCTTTATTTTTTATTTTTTTATTTTTATTTCTTGAGACGGAGTCTCCCTCTGTCACCCAGGCTGGAATGCACTGGCATGATCCCGGCTCACTGCAACCTCTGCCTTTCCAGGTTCAAGAGATTCTCCCACCTCAGCCTCCCAAGTAGCTGGGATTACAGGCACACACCACCACACCTGGTTAATTTTTGTTTTTGTTTTTTTTGAGATGGAGTTTCACTCTTGTCGCCCAGGCTGGAGTGCAACGGCACAATCTCAGCTCACTGCAACCCCTGCCTCCTTGGTTTAAGCCATTCTCCTGCCTCAGCCTTCCAAGTAGCTGGGATTACAGGCATGTGTCACCATGCCTGGTTAATTTTTGTATTAGTAGAGATGAAGTTTCACCACATCGTCCAGGCTGGTCTCAAACTCCTGACCTCAGGTGATCCACCCTCCTCGGCCTCCCAAAGTGCTGGGATTACAGGTGTGAGTTGCCGCGCACGGGCTTGCATTTTTTTTTTTTTTTTTTCAGTAGAGACAGGGTTTCGCCATGTTGGCCAGGCTGGTCTCAAATTCCTGACCTCAGGTGATTCGCCCACCTCAGCCTCCCAAAGTCTCATTTTTAAAAAGAATGAAAAAAATAAACAAGAAAAAATAAAACTAAACAAAAAAACATAACTCACAACACAAACAAAAAACCCAAACAAGAGTAGTAATGTGGCTGGACACAATGGCTCACATCTATAATCCTGCACTTTCGAAGGCAGGAGAATCACTTCAGCCCAGGAATTTGAGACCAACCTGGGCAACACAGTGAGACTGCATCTCTACAAAAAACATTAAAAACTTAGCCTGGTGGTGCATGCCTGTAGTTCCAGCCACTTGGGAGGCTGAGGTAGGAGGATTGCTTGAGCCTGGGAGGCAGAGGCTGCAGTGAGCTAGGATTATACCACTGCACGCCACCTAGGTGACAGAGCAAGACCTTGTCTCCAAAAAAAAAGTAACGAAGATATACATCCAAAAGAACCGAAGGCAGGAACTCAAACAGCTTTGCAAATACAGACTGAAGATTTCTAATGCAGGGCCGGGCGTGGTGGCTCACGCACCTTGGGAGGCTGAGGAGGGCGGATCACTTGAGGTCAGGTTAGAGACCAGCCTGGCCAACATGACAAAACACCGTTTCTACTAAAAATACAAAAATTAGGCCGGGCACGGTGGCTCATGCCTGTAATCCCAGCACTTTGGGAGGCCGAAGCAGGCAGATCACGAGGTTAAGAGATCGGGACCATCCTAATTAACAGGGTGAAACACCATCTCTACTGAAAAAAAAATACAAAAAATTAGCCGAGCGTGGTGGTGGGCACCTGTAGTCCCAGCTACTCGGGAGGCTGAGGCAGGAGAATGGTGTGAACCCGGGAGGCAGAGCTTGCAGAGAGCGGAGATTATGCCACTGCATTCCAGCCTGGGCAATAGAGCAAGACTCTGTCTCAAAAAAAACAAAAAAACAAAAATTAGACAGGCATGGTGGCATGAGCCTGTAGTCCCAGCTAAAAAAAAAAAAAAAAGGATTCCTAATCCAAAATCCTTTTTGAGTGCTAACATGACACCACAAGTAGAAAACTTCACATCTAACCTCATCTGCTGGATCGCAGTCAAAACTTTGTTTCACTCATAAAATGAATAAAATATTGTACAAAATTACCAATAGGCTATGTGTATCAGGTACATATGAAACATAAATGAATTTCTTGTATAGGCTGAGGTCCCATTCCCAAGATATCTCATTATGTATATGCAAATATTCCAAAATCCAAAATCTGAAACACTTCTGCTTCTAAGCAGAACCAGATCAGAGACACTCAACCTGTACTTGTACCTCAGTGTTCAGAGCAGCATTATTATTTTGTTTGCTTGTTTGGAGACGGAGTCTTGCTTTGTCGCCCAGGCTGAAGTGCAGTGGAGTGATCTCAGATCACTGCAACCTCTGCCTCCCAGGTTCAAGCGATTCTCCTGCCTCAGCCTCCTGAGTAGCTGGGACTACAGGTGCACAATGCCACACTCAGCTAATTTTTTTGTATTTTAGTAGTGACAGAGTTTCACCATGTTGCCCAGGCTGGTCTGGAACTCCTGAGCTCAGCCAATCCACGCACCTCGGCCTCCCAAAGTGGCAGGTTTACAGGCATAAGTCACCACAGACGGCCTATAATTATCATTATTTTGAGCTGGGGTTGCACTCTGTTGACCAGGCTGGAGTGCAAAGGCACGATCTCGGCTCACTGCAACCTCTATCTTCCTGGTTCAAGCAATTCTCCCGCCTCAGCCTTCCAAGTAGCTGGGATTACAGGCGCGCACCACCATGCCGACTAATTTTCATATTTTTTTTTTTTTTTTTTGAGACGGAGTCTCGCTCTGTTGCCAGGGCTGGAGTGCACTGGCCGGATCTCAGCTCACTGCAAGCTCCGCCTCCCGGGTTTACGCCATTCTCCTGCCTCAGCCTCCTGAGTAGCTGGGACTACAGGCGCCCGCCACCTCGCCTGGCTAGATTTTTGTATTTTTTAGTAGAGACAGGGTTTCACTGTGTTAGCCAGGATGGTCTCGATCTCCTGACCTCGTGATCCGCCCGTCTCGGCCTCCCAAAGTGCTGGGATTACAGGCTTGAGCCACCGCGCCCGGCCTAATTTTCACATTTTTAGTAGAGATGGGGTTTCATCATACTGACCAGGCTGGTCTTGAACTCCTGACCTCAACTGATCCACCCACCTTGGTCTCCCAAAGTGCTGGGATTACAGGTGTGAGCCACAGTGCCTGGCCTAGAGCAGCATTATTTACAACAGCCAAAAGATGGAAACAACCCAAATGTCCACTAATAGATGAATAGATAAACAAAACACACACTTAAATATTATGCAGTCTCAACAAGGAATGAAATACTGATAAAGCTGCAACATGGATGAACCTTGAGAACAATATGCTAAGTAAAATAAGCCAGATACAAAATGACAAATTTTTTTTTTTTTTTGAGACGGAGTCTCGCTCTGTCCCCCAGGCTGGAGTGCAGTGGCGCGATCCGGCTCACTGCAAGCTCCCCCTCCCGGGTTCACACCATTCTCCTGCCTCAGCCTCCCGAGTAGCTGGGACTACAGGCGCCCGCCACAGTGCCTGGCTAATTTTTTGTATTTTTAGTAGAGACAGGGTTTCACCATGGTCTCGATCTCCTGACCTTGTGATCCGCCCACCTCGGCCTCCCAAAGTGCTGGGATTACAGGCGTGAGCCACCGCACCCGGCCATAAAATGACAAATGTTATATGCAAATTCATAGGGACAGAAAGTAGAATAGAGGTGACCAGAGGCTGAGAGAAGGGAGGAATGAGGAGGTAGTATTTAATGAGTACAGGTTTCTGTTTGTGGTGATGAAAAAATTCTGAAAATGGGCCGGGCGCAGTGGCTCAAGCCTGTAATCCCAGCACTTTGGGAGGCCCAGACGGGCGGATCACGAGGTCAGGAGATCGAGACCATCCTGGCTAACACGGTGAAACCCCACCTCTACTAAAAAATACAAAAAACTAGCCGGGCAAGGTGGCGGGCGCCTGTAGTCCCAGCTACTCAGGAGGCTGAGGCAGGAGAATGGCATAAACCGAGAAGGCAGAGCTTGCAGTGAGCTGAGATCCGGTCACTGCACTCCAGCCTGGGTGATGGAGCGAGACTCGTCTCAAAAAAAAAATTCTGAAAATGGATAATGGTGATAAATGCTGTTCAACAACGTGAATGAATTTTCCACTGAAATGTACACTTTTAAAATAGTTTAAAAGTAAATAAAGTATTGGGGAGAATTACAAAACTAATGGTAAAAAGACTGAAGTTTGGAAAATCTTTTTTTTTTTTTTTGAGACAGAGTCTCTGTCACCCAGGCTGGAGTGCAACGACACAATCTCAGCTCACTGCAACCTCTGCCTCCCAGGATGAACTCCTTGAAATATCTTACTGGTTCCCTCAATAAGGAATTACAGAAAATCTGACTTATTTCCATTTCATACTTGTATGAATCATGATTGTAACTTTTTTCTGTCTAATCATCATTTAGTAACTTTTTTCACAGATAAGGAAACCAGAGTTCCAAAGGGCTTAAAGACATGACAAACATGGCCATCTGGCCCCAAAATCTGTGCTCTGGGCACACCACACTGCCTTAACCTCATGCCAGCTCCCTTGTGGGGTCATGACTGTGTAGCAGAAAGGAAAGCATTTTCCAAGGACAGCACGTAAGGTGGCTCTGAGGAGCCTCTCCCTCATCTCTAAAGACACTACTTGAAAACCATTAGCCTAAGACAAAAGTGGACATACCCAGCAGCTTAGGAACTCAAACACTCCCCAATCTCCAACTACACAGTTTACTTCATTTCCAAAAAAAAAAAAAAAAAAAAACCCAACAACAACAACAAAAAGAAAAAGCCAGAGGTGGTGGCTCATGCCTGTATTTTCAGCACTTCAGGAGGCTGAGGCGGGCAGATCACCTGAGGTCAGGAGTTCAAACCGGCCATGGTAAAATCCAGTCTCTACTAAAATTACAAAAATTAGCCTGGCATGGTAGCATGCGCCTGTAATCCCAGCTACTCGGGAGGCTGAGTCAGGAGAATTGTTTGAACCCAGGAGACGGAGGTTGCAGTGAACCGAGATTGTGCCACTGCACTCCAGCCTGGGCGACAGAACGAGACTGTCTCAAAAAAAAATTTTTTAAAGGGTAGTGTTCTTAAAGTCCCATCCAGAAAGAGATTTGGAAGGCAAGGACTTCTCCTTTACTCTCTATTCTATTTCTCTTAGGTGAAATCATTATTATTATTATTATTATTAATATTATTGAGATGGAGTCTTGCTTTTGTCGCCCAGGCTGGAGGGCAATGGCGTGATCTTGGCTCACTGTAATCTCCGACTCCTGGGTTCAAGCGATTCTCCTGCCTCAGTCTCCCAAGTGGCTGGTATTATAGGCGCCCACCAGCACACCTGGCTAATTTTTGCATTTTTAGTAGAGACGGGGTTTCACCATGTTGGCCGGGCTGGTCTCAAACTCCTGACTTCAAGTGATCCGCACGCCTTGGCCTGCCAAAGTGCTGGGACTGCAGGCATGAGTCACCACGCCTGGCCAATAATTAACACTTAAGTATAATTATTACAATTGGCCGGGCGCGGTGGCTCAAGCCTGTAATCCCAGCACTTTGGGAGGCCGAGATGGGCGGATCACGAGGTCAGGAGATCGAGACCATCCTGGCTAACACAGTGAAACCCCGTCTCTACTAAAAAATACAAAAAACTAGCTGGGCGAGGTGGCAGGCACCTGTAGTCCCAGCTACTCAGGAGGCTGAGGCAGGAGAATGGCGTAAACCCGGGAGGCGGAGCTTGCAGTGAGCTGAGATCCAGCCACTGCGCTCTAGCCCAGGCGACAGAGCGAGACTCTGTCTCAAAAAAAAAAAAAGTATAATTATTACAACTGCTGTAGATTAAAACTCTATTTTTAAAGGGGAATGTATCCCACTCATTTCAACTTATATCACTATTGTCACTTACATGTGACATCTATATGTTTTTCAGGGCTTCAGCACACATCAAACTATTCTCAAAAAACCTGTGGTATGGAATAGGAACACTACACTAGAATATGGATGCCAGCACGTAGGATAGCTCATCATTCTCAAACTAAGGAGATAAAGAATAAAGGAGGTATTCAACAAATAAAGTCACTTTCCATGTCTCACCACTAAAATACTCAAAGGTTTCTGAATGAGAATTCATGTTACCATTCTTCTACAATATTATGTCATAGAAAATAATAGGCGGGGTGTGGTGGCTCATACCCGTAATCTCAGCACTTTGGGAGGCCAACCCGTAATCACAGCACTTTGGGAGGCCAAGGCAGGCAGATCACTTGAGGTCAGGAGTCTGAGACCAGCTTGGCCATCATGGTGAAACCATAAACATATAAAAATTAGCTGGGCACAGTGGCGGGCGCCTGTAATCCCCCCTACTCTGGAGGCTGAGGCAGGAGAATCGCTTGAACCCAGGAGGCAGAGGTTGCAGTGAACCGAGATTATGCCACTGCGCTCCAGCCTGGGCGACAGAGCTAGACTGTCTAAAAAATAAAAGAGAGAGAAAATAGGCCGGGCACAGTGGCTCACGCCTATAATCCCAACACTTTGGGAGGCCAAGGTGGGTGGATCACTTGAGGTCAGGAGTTTGAAACTAGCCTGGCCAACATGGTAAAACCCCGTCTCTACTAAAAATATAAAAATTAGCTGGGTGTGGTGGCAGGGGCCTGTAATCGCAGCTAGTAGGGAGACCGAGGCAGGAAAATAGCTTGAACCTGGGAGGCAGAGTTTGCAATGAGCCTAGATCACGCCATTGCACTCCAGCCTGGGCGACAAGAGGGAAACTCCGCCTCAAAAAAAAAAAAAAAAAGACTACTATTACTAAATAAGACATTTGGCCAGGTGCCGTGGTTCCTGCCTATAATCCCAGCACTTTGGGAGGCTGAGAAGGGAGGATCTCCCAGCTCAGGAATTTAAGACCACCTTGGGCAACACAGGGAGAACCCATCTCTATTTTTTTAATTAAATTAAAAATAAATAAATAAATACAAATGTTTTAAAAGAGAAGAATTCATGTTACCAAAGGAAAAGAGGCCTATCTGTTCAACACAAATCTACTTGAGGATTATTCAAATAGAAGAAAACGAACATTTTTAAAATCACTAAAAAGTTATTTTCTAATCTTCCAAACAGATAGGAAGCAGCAGAGCACCTGGACAGAGAGAAAGAGTGCTTCTCGAGATTCTTCTAGGCTGCTGCACCCTATCTACAATCAGACAAGATGAACTGGAGGTGAGCAGTGTCTGAAGAAAATCTCAATGCTAACTAATCTCTTGGAGAATCCTGCATTCTCTAACCAATTGTTAGATACTATGGAAACAATGTGGGTTTTCAGATGCATTTTCCTAAACTCATCTTCCTCCAGTACAACATCGGGATCAGGAACCAGTGTTCGTGGCACATCACTAAGGCTGCTTTCTCTGCTCACCCCCGAGGTTGTACATCAACCACTCTAAACAGGGACTGTACTCACCTCAGCTACAGCAATGGACTGCACATCAGCATTAGCGATGAGATGGCTCTTCACAAGCGTCCCAGTGGCTGAGTCCCAGAACTGCACCTTCCCAGCAGAGTCCACACTTATGACAGTGCCATCGGACAAGAAGGCGACACCCCACACGATGCACTTCCGCTTAGACACGCCCATATACTGCCTGTCCACAATCATTTTATGAACAGCGCTTCCTGAAAAATCGGAAAAGCACACCTTTGAATGGTACTTACTTCTCTGTTTGTCTTCAAAATCTGTCTGCGGCCAAAGTGGGAGGATTGCTTGAGCCCAGGAGTTTGAGGCGAGCCTACGCAACAAAGTGAGACCTCATCTCTACAAAACAAAACATAACAAACCAGCCTGTGGTAAGCATGATACGGTAGGTGAGCTGACTGAACACAGTCAGCCTATAAATGGTAGTTCTGGTGAACCTGATCTCAGAACTCCAAAATGGTTACCTGAAGAGAAGGGGTGTTGGGAGAGCCTAATAGGAATGGGATAGAAGGTGCGAGGGAGGGAGGAAGGGAGGGAAGAGAATGAGAACAGAAACCCCTCTTGGGGAGGTGAAATGGAAAGAGATATTTGGGACATTCACTTAACGCTGGTCAACTGCACACACACATTACACTCTGCTCTTTTCCAAAATCCCACAGGAAAGGGAGAGAACAGTGACAAAATTTGGGGAACTGGAAAGCAGACAAGTAGTGGCAATGGACTTAGCAGAGCCCTGACACTAAGTCCCAGGTCAGCACAGAGGAAGGTGGCCAAGAAGCCACCTGATTTATACTATGGAATCCTTAGACTCAGGAATTGGGGAACCCAGATATTCTAGAAAAGGAGTAAGTGGGGCTTCAAAGAGGGATCCGTTACCAGCTGGTAGACCCCCCAGACAGCCATGCCCTGACTAAGAAGCGGGGAAGCTCCCAAAAAGCACGTCAGCAGAATACTGGAGATGCTGTCTGAGGAGGGCTATCAGGCAGAAGCAGTATATGAAAACCAGGAGTAAGCGAACATTTCTCATTGAATGTTGAGAACACCATTCTTTTTTTTCCCCTTAGAATGCTGATAGCCAGGCCAATACTCACCAGGCAGGAAAATGAAAAACCATTTCTGAGGAACATAACTGGCACAAAAGAAAAGATCTGAAGATTCTGGCTTCAGGGCTACCCGGAATAAGCAGTACAGCCAGATCATTCTTCAGTGAAACCCAAGCTCAGTAAGCCACATGATGCAGTGATGAGATGATCAACAGACATGAGGAAAGCCTTTAATGTGAAAGGCAGAGGCCAAACGGACTAACAGAAACAAATAAATGAATAACAGGGAGGAAACAGGCAGAGTAAAAAACACCTGACAATTATTAATAGCCTTAGAGAAGAGTTTCTGTATAATGAAACAAAAAGAATGCTATAAAAAAGAAGATTCAGGAAACAAAAAAGAACTCTGGAAATGTCAAAAATGAAAAACTCAACAGAGAATTCAAATATAAAAATGACAAACTCTCCCAGAAAGCATAGTAAAAAGAGAAAGAAATGAAAAATAAAAGAATTTCCCCCCAGAACTGAAGGACATGGGTGGGTATTGGATGAAAAGAACCTACCAGGTGTCCAGAACAATTAATTGATCCACACACAAAGAAACCTAATTATTACATTTCATAACAGTAAGGAGAAAACATTCTAAAAGCTCCTGGGGGAAAAAAAATAAAACAAGTCCTATACAAAGGGATCAACTCACTGAATGGCATCTGACTTGCTAATAATACAAGGAGCTGGAAGACAGCGGAGCCAGGGCTTCAGAATTCTAAGGGAAAAGAATTCCAACCTAGAATTCTTTTTCATGCACTCTTATTCAGGATGCACCAAAGGATAAACCAAGAAAGTGAGTAACACAGAAACAGGAGGTCCTATCCAATAGAGAAGCAAAGGACATCCTGAGAACAACGGAAAAATCAGAGTTCCAGATCTCACAGTTGTGCAGCAGGCCCAGAGTGGCTAAGCCAGATGGGAGTGGGTCAGAAGGCACTGGGAGGGACTTATTCACAAAGATAAAAGTGGAGAAAGAAAATCAGATGGAATCGGCTGGGCGCGACGACTCATGCTTGTAAACCCAGCACTCTGGGAGGCCAAGGCGGGCGGATCACGAGGTCAGGAGATGGAGACCACGGAGAAATTCCGTCTCTATTATAAAGACAAAAAATTAGCTGGGCGTGGTGGCGGGCACCTGTAGTCACAGCTACACGGAGAGGCTGAGGTAGGAGAATGGCGTGAACCCAGGAGGCGGAGCTTGCAATGAGCGCCAATGCACTCCAGCCTGGGTGACAGAGCGAGACTCCGTCTCAAAACAAACAAACATAAAAAACACAAAAAAACAAAAAGAAAACCAGATGGACTTGAACCTAATTTATGCAACTGGAAAAATGTGGGATTGTATCAGTAAGACAGAGACAGAGACACTATTAAACAATGAGGATACAGGAAAAGAAAGGAAATTTACTATGTGAGTAGTATATACAGTCATAATAATGAAAACATCAATTACTAATCTGAACAAAGTTATAATATAACCATACTGGGAGGATCAGGAGAAAGTGTGGATGCCTGTGGCAGACGGCAGAAAAAGAGGGACAAGTCATAGAAGTCAGTAAAAAATGGTCTAAAGCTGAAAAATCAAAATGTAGCATAAAAAGCATGCTAGGTGCTGTAGTGATAGATATCAAAAGAATCAGGTAAGGGTCACAAGTGGTTTGCCTTGAGGAGTGTGAGAGAGACACAGAAGGACTCCCTCTTTTTTGTAATAAGCTAAAGGAATTTTTTTGTTTGTTTTTTGAGACAGAGTTTTACTCTTGCTGCCAGGCTGGAGGGTAATGGTGCAATCTTGACTCATGCCAACCTCCACCTCCTGGGTTCAAGTGATATTCCTGCCTCAGCCTCCTGAGTAGCTGGGATTACAGGCATGGGCCACCACGCCTGGCTAATTTTGTATTTTTAGTAGAGACAGGGCTTCTCCATGTTGGCCAGGCTGGTCTCAAACTCCTGACCTCAGGTGATCTGCCTTCCTCAGCCTCCCAAAGTGCTGGGATTACAGGCATGAGTCACTGTGCCCGGCCAGGAATTCTTTATATATGCATATATAACAAATAAAAAAATTACTTGAGCATTGAGGAAAAAGGTGTTTGACTTTTTTTTTTTTTTTTTTTTTGAGACAGAGTTTCGGTCTTTTTGCCCAGGCTGGAGTACAATGGTATAATCTCGGCTCACCGCAACCTCTGCCTCCCGGGTTCAAGTGATTCTCCTGCCTCAGCCTCCCGAGTAGCTGGGATTACAGGCATGTGCCACCACCCCGGCTAATTTTGTATTTTTAGTAGAGACGGGGTTTCTCCATGTTGGTCAGGCTGGTCTCGAACTCCTGACCTCAGGTAATCCACACACCTCAGTCTCCCAAAGTGCTGGGATTACAGGCCTAAGCCACCACGCCCAGCCAACCTGTTTTATCTCTGTATCTCAGACAGAAGTACAGACATGTCCACCAAACAAGTTGAGATCAACCCCATCAATGAAGGATTCTATGAAGCCAATTTTCCAGGTCCAGAACAGAAAATATCATGGTTCTCTGCTTTTCTGATCTCATGTTTCACCAATTATGCTACGAAGACCTTATGTTCCTTAATGACAGAAACCCTGGGATCTGTACATAGGTAATTCTACTGTTCATAGTACATGAATGTACTGTGAATGAATGTACTAGTTGAGAGAATTTTATTGTGAATTCTTATTATGATGAATAAAAAATACTACATCTTACGGAAGATCCAAGATTCCCCTAAAAACAGTGGTAGTAATCCAAGAAAGGAGTAAAATTCATTGCGGACATCTCAGAAGATTAATGACATGTTAGGCCACAAAGATCATGAAAGCATGACAAAGGCTCAAGCTTTTGAAAACCCAGAAATGTGAATCTGACAAACAAGACCCACACCCCCCCACCCCAAATGAACTGAGAAAAAACAATCACCTGATTTGACATCAAACACACTAATGTAGTCTATGGAACCAGCTGCAATGTGGGTACCAGACGGATGCCAGCTGAGACTCAGGATGCGACCTTGGGAGTTGTACAACAAAAAAAGAAAGTGACATACACATAAATATATACAAAGAGTAACTGAGCTCTTTTCCCACAATTATCTCTAGAGTGTTCTACAATCTTAACTCTCTCATCTACAGTACTCCCTGAAGCACCGTTTTGTAACAGATGAGGCACAACTCTGCCCTGGGATTGACAATGAAGTATTTGATACTTTCATAATGTATAAATAGTTAATGGAAGCATAAATAAATATAGCCTTTTAGGGATGAGGCTGGAAGTGATCTCACGAAATTTAAATGTGCATACTTTTTGGCCCAGTAATTGCACTGGGAACTGATCAAAAAGAAATACTTCCATGAGGGCCCAAAAATATGTATACAAGAATGTTCATTGCAGTACTGGTTATAGTAGTAAAATAAATATACATATATATACACATACACACACCCACACACACACCTCCAGGTGTGGTGGCTCATGTCTGTAATCCCAGCACTTTGGGAGGCCAAGAAAGACGGATTATTTGAGCCCAGGAGTTCAAGACCAGCCTGGGTAACATGGTGAAACCCTGTCTCTACAAAAAATTCAAAACATTAGCCGGGCATAGTGTTGCACACCTATAGCCCCAGCTACTTGGGAGGCTGAGGTAGGAGGATCCCCTGAGCCTGGGAGATCAAGGCTGCAGTAAGCCATGATCATGCTACTGCACTCCAGACTGGAGAGTGAGGCCCTGTTTCCAAAAAAAAGAAAAAAGAAAAAAAAAAACATATATATATTTCAATAGAAATGAGGCTAAATAATTCCACTCCATAAAATGGAATGCCATGCAGACTGCTATGACTGGCACAGAAAGATGTCTGCAGTGGATCAAGTGCAAGAAATGTATGTACTTCTACATGAATACACAAAAAAGTCTAAAGGACTAGTTCCAAAACGTTGCCCACAGAGTGGAAATGAGATACCTATTTATTTGAGATGGAGTCTCACTCTGTTGCCCAGGCTGGAGTGCAGTGGTGCGATCTCGGCTCACTGCAACCTCCACCTCCCAGGTTCAAGCAATTCTCCTGCCTCAGCCTCCCTAGTAGCTCAGACTACAGGCACCTGCCACCACGCCTGGCTAATTCTTGTATTTTTAGTGGAGATGGGGTTTCACCATGTTGGCCACACTGGTTTCAAACTCCTGACCTCAAGTGATCCACCCACCTCGGCCTCCCAAAACGCTGGGATTATAGGTGTGAGCCATCATGCCCAGCTGAGATACCTATTATTTTCTATTTCATACTTGGGAAAATGTATGAGATTTTTAAAAAGCATTGTATTACCTTTGTAATTGAAAAAGAACACCCAGGCCAGGCGTGGTGGCTCATGTCTGTAATCCCAGTGCTTCGGGAGGCCAAGGTGGGTGGATCACGAGGTCAGGAATTCGAGACCAGCCTGGCCTACATGGTAAAACCCCATCTCTACTAAAAATACAAAAATTAGCCAGGCATGGTGGCACGCACCTGTAGTCCCAGCTACTAGGGAGGCTGAGACAGGAGAACAGATTGAACCTAGGAGGGGGAGGTTGCAATGAGCCAAGATCACGCCACAGCACTCCAGACTGGGCAACAAAGTAAGACTCTATCTCGGGGGGAAAAAAAAAAAGCACCCAAGCGATATTAAAAATGAAGCAAGAATCTGATCAGGAGAGGACAAGTATTACTAATGGACACAGAGGACAGTTGCTATCCTCTAGAAGATGGGTCACCAAACTGTGGCCCACAGGCCAAATCAGGCCCACTGCTTGTTTTTGTAAATAAAGTTTTCACTGGAGCACAGCCTTGCCCATTAGTTTCAGTATTATCTACAGCTGCTTTTGCACTACACTGATACAGCTGGCAGACACTGTAGGGTTGTCAAAGCCTAAAATGTTTACTATCTGGTCCTTTACGGAAATATTCTGCCAACCCCTGTTCTAAAGGATCAATGCCAATTCAGCCCAGGTAAAGCCCAAGGATGGGCAATTGTTTATAAACTTCCTCATTCAACTTGAATGCACCAGAAGGATTAAGAACCCCAGTTCCTTGGCCAGGCCGAGTGACTCAGGCCTGTAACCCCAGCACTTGAGACCAAGGCGGGTGGATCACTTGAGTGAGACCAGGAGTTCGAGACCAGCCTGGTCAACATGGTAAAATCCTGTCTCTACTAAAAATACGAAAATTAGCAGGGCATGACGGCACATGCCTGGAATCCCAGTCACTCAGGAGGCTGAGGCACCAGAATCACTTGAAGCCGGGAAGCGGAGATTACAGTGAGCCTAGATCACGCCACTGCTACTGCAAGTATGGGTGACAGAGTGAGACTCTGCCTCCAGAAAAAAAAAAAAAAGAAAAGAACCACAGTTCCTAATGACAAAATTGTAATACAAGACTTCAGGTACGCTTGTTAAAACATCACAAAAGTAAATGATGACTAATAAATTGACCTCCACAGAAACATTAGCTTTACAATTTTGGATTTCTGGTTTTCTATATTATTACTTAACCAAGCAGTCACAACTATGCTATACAATAGGTAAAGCCTGGGCTGGGGAAGGCTTCTAGCACATATCCTCCCTGTACTCAGTAGAGATAAAGTATTACTTGGATTCATGGGGAAATATCCCATCTCCAGTGGCACAGAAACTTAACTTCTTGTTAAGGCTATTTACCGCCCCACGAAAAATGACCCTTACTTTTCTGCCGATCAAAATTTCTTTCAAACTGGATTTTGTCTGGAGTAATTTGAAATAGTTTCACAGATCCATCTTCACAGCCAACCTATTGCAGAAATAGGTAGTAAACAGACAAGATAAATAGTAAACATTTTATAGGACTAAACACACACACACACTCTCTCTCTCGTTCTCTCTTCCTCCTTAAAGCTATCAGTTGCCCTGAAAGAGAAAAATAATTTGTGAGAGAAACAAAGTACTAGTTATCAAGAAACTAATAGTGTATTCTCAGTAGCCTTCACATCCTAGACAGAAAACAGACTGATACTAAGAGTTCTAATTAATGGCCCCATTCCTGCATATGACATGAATTAGAAAGACCTATTAACATTATAACCTAAATGGAAACACCTTAAGATATGGTGCAAATTAGTGCAGATCAAAAAGAATGAGACTCATCACAGAGAATTAAAGATCTGGAAGCACCCATTCTAATGGTAATTATGTGAAGGGTCTCAGTGTGTGGTCAAATTTTTGAAACACTGTGCTGAAACACTGGTGCACAGGTTAACTTGCTGAAGGGACTCTTAGAACTCTTCATATAACGATGTGCACTGTGAATTTACAGCAGGATTAAACATGCTGTTATTTCTGAAATGAAATTTATCATAAAACACAAAACATACCAAAACAAAAAAACCTCTACATCTCCAAATTCCATAGAACACAGTTTGGGAAATGTTGAACTGATGTAATCCTATCATTTCATAAATGAATCAACAAGGTCCAGACAAGCAGCAAAAAGAATAATGGGGATTTTTTTTTTGAGACGGAGTCTCGTTCTGTTGCCCAGGCTGGAGTGCAGTGGCACGATCTCGGCTCAATGCAAGCTCTGCGTCCTGGGTTCATGCCATTCTCCTGCCTCAGCCTTCCGAGTAGCTGGGACTACAGGCGCCCACCACCTCGCCCGGCTAATTTTTTTGTATTTTTTTTTAGTAGAGACGGAGTTTCACCGTGTTAGCCAGGATGGTCTCTATCTGACCTCATGATCCGCCCGCCTCGGCCTCCCAAAGTGCTGGGATTACAGGCGTGAGCCACCACGCCTGGCGCTGGCGATTTTTTAAATCTTCAGTATCAATTTCAACCTTGTAGTTGGGGTTGCCACATGCCATAATACGTCGTTACTCTCCTATTAAGCACAGGCAAGAAAGTTTGAGCAGGCACAAGAGAAATTTTGGATTGAATTACCAATAGTTGCTTACTAACCAAAAGTTGAGAGCCACTGGGGCTGGCAGCCATGCTCCAAATAGGTCCTCCAAAGGCATCCACAGCATACTTGATGTTTAATGCCTGTAAATCGTACTCCATAATCTCGCCATTGAGTCCAGCACTAAAGAGTCGCTGTCCTTCTGCCCAGCACAGAGCTTCTGTAGCCCGAGACTCATGACCTGGGAAAAACTGCAGAAACACCATAACTTCTCAACATTCCCACAAATTCATCAGGTACCGGTACTGAGTGGTCACAGGCAACATGGCAAAAACAACTTCCCCATAAATAACTAGTGTGGAGTTTTGTGCTCTCAGATCATGCCTACTGACATTTTCGTTTCTTCAGCTCAAATTCTAACTACTTTTATACAGTTAAATTTGTTTCTTTTACTAGGACTAGTTCAACAAAACATTTTCAGCAGAAAAGGTTTAAATTGCACTCCAGTCTGGGAAACAGAGGGAGACACAGTCTCTACAAAAAATATAAAAAGTAGCCAGGTGTGGTGGCACACACTTACAGTCCCAGTCACTACGGAGGATGACAGGGTAGGACTGTTTGAGCCTGGGAGGCAGAGGCTGCAGTGAGCCTTGGTCTCCCAAAGTCCCTGGATTATAGGCGTGAGCCACTGCACCCAACCCAAAAGTTTTCATATCTATCAAGGCATTTTATTCTTAGACCTGCTTGACAAAAAAGGAACTAAGTAAGTTTAACTTTTCTTTTTTTTTTTTTTTTGAGACAGAGTCTCGCTCTGTCACCCAGGCTGGAGTGCAGTGGCCGGATCTCAGCTCACTGCAAGCTCCGCCTCCCGGGTTTACGCCATTCTCCTGCCTCAGCCTCCCGAGTAGCTGGGACTACAGGCGACCGCCACCTCGCCCGGCTAGTTTTTTGCATTTTTTAGTAGAGACGGGGTTTCACGGTGTTAGCCAGGATGGTCTCGATCTCCTGACCTCGTGATCCGCCCGTCTCGGCCTCCCAAAGTACTGGGATTACAGGCTTGAGCCACCACGCCCCTATTTCTTTTTTTCTTCTTTTTTTTTTTTTTGAGACGGAGTCTTGCTCTATTGTCCAGGCTGGAGTGCAGTGGCGCAATCTTGGCTCACTGCAAGCTCCGCCTCCCGGGTTCACACCATTCTCCTGCCTTAGCCTCCCGAGTAGCTGGGACTACAGGTATGTGACACCACGTCCTGCTAGTTTTTTTGTATTTCTAGTAGAGACGGGGTTTCTCCATGTTGGTCAGGCTGGTTTTGAACTCCCAACCTCAGGTGATCTGCCCGCCTCGGCCTCCCAAAGTGCTGGGATTACAGGCATGAGTGAGCCACCACACCAGGCCCACTTTCATTTATTTTTTTTTTTTGAGACAGGGTCTCATTTTGTCACTCAGACTGGAGTGCAGTGGCCTGATCTCGGCTCAATGTAGCCTCAACCTCCTAAGCTCAAGTGATCCGCCTGCCTCAACTCTCCAAATAGCTGGAACTATGGGCATACAACACCACACCTACCTAATTTATTACTATTTTTTTTTAGACCCTTCACTAGAGCCCAGGTGGTCTGCACTCCTGGGCTCAGGTGATCTGCCTGCCCTGGCTTCCCAAAGTGCTGGGGTTACAGATGTGAGCCACTGTGCCCTAAAGTTTTCACTTTAACATACTAATTTTTTCTTGCTGAGAGTCACTGACAGAGCTAAGCAATCATATCTAGTAGGAAAAGTAATATAAGGAAAACAGGAAACTAGCCTGAGTTAATTAACTGTTGAAAAATAAAACAGATGAAGGAGAAAAGAAAATAAGGAACACTAGGCAAGGAATGGTTGACTTAACCATTCAACAAACATTTACTAAGCAGTGGCTTTGTACACGGCACTTGATAAATGGTGGGAATGCAGATGCGATTATCACTGACATGGTTCCTATTCTCATAAAACTGGAAGTTCTGCATGGAAGACATTAAAAAAACACACAAAGTATATAGTTATAACTGTTATAAATGACAAACACAAAAATCACAATATAGCCATGACTGTTAAAAAAAAAAAAAAAACAATAAAAAGAAAATCAGTCTGGCACGGTGGCTCACACCTGTAATCCCAGCATTTTGGGAGACTGAGGTGGGCAGATCACTTGAGGTCAGGAGTTCAAGACCAAGCTGGCCAACGTGGTGAAACCTCGTCTCTACAAAAATAAAAAAATTAGCCGGGCGTGGTGGTGCACACCTGTAATCCCAGCAACTTGGGAGGCTGAGGCAGGAGAGGGAGGCGGAGCCTGCAGTGAGCCAAGACCACGCCACTGCACTCCAGGCTGGGTGACAGAGTGAGACTCTGTCTCCAAAAAAAAAAAAAAGAAAAAGAAAAGAAAAAGAAAGAAAATCACAGGATGCAATAAGCACACACCATCACATGTTCTTCATACCACAGAATGTAACCCATTTGTGGTGGGCCTGTAGTTTTTAAATTCTGATTAGTTCTTCAGGGGTGAGCTCAGTAAATCATCCCTTTCCACATTTCCTAAACCCACCTCTCAGGGAAGGCAATTCTCTATTAAGGTTCTATGCCTGTGTTTCAATTTATCGTATTTATTTTACAGGTTGGAGACTGTACACTTACGTTTCTCCCACTGGTCTTTGAGCTCCGTAAAGGTAAGGCCTCTGACATCTGTCTTAGTACCCAGTATTTGCCACTCATTCACCGAGAAACATTTACAGAATGCCCAAATTCCAGGTACCAGGCTGCTGGGCACTGAATTCACTCATTTGCCCATCTATTCATTTACATCACAGTACCCAGTACATAACAGTCATTCAACATGTACTAAGATGTTGAACCTGAAGAAAATTACTAGTTAGTGACCTTGGAGGGGAGAAGAAAAAGGACTAATAGACCTCCGCATACACCCAAAGGACATTTTACCTAATTTTAAATCTCCTTTACTCCCAAATGTAGACACGTAGATCTACATCCTCTCAGACAGATGAACTTTGGAATCCACCTTCCTGCCATCACGTCACCAAAAAGTTTCTGATATTAAAATATCTTATCATTTTTTTTATGAATTGACAATGAAACAGTACTGACACTCCCAGCAGGAAATGTTGCTTACCAAAGCTGCAATGGTGTTGAGACTGATATACCAACAATTTCCCTTCCTGTAGCCAAAAGATCCAGCAAACCCCAGTTTCCAATGACAGGCAGTGAGATGACACATTTCTAGGTAGGACCCTTCTAATCAACATTACACAGATTGAAACTGAGCTTCTCTCATCAGTTAGACAGGAGATCTCAGAAGTTCGGTAGTTCTAAACAACTTCAGAGGGGCTAGAAAGTCCTCTATTAGTTTGATTACAAAAGACAAGTTTCTTGAACTTCAGAAGAAATTAACATGAAAACACCATATCAGACTCCCAAATGACTTACTTTCTCCTGAAAGTAGTTTGCTGACAAGTTATAAACTTCCACAGTGCCATCTGTTCGTGAAACAGCCAATCTGTTTGACTGGTTATTGTAAGCCACACAGCGGATTCCTGATGGAACATAATTAAAGAAACGTACTCGATGGACCTTAAATTCACCCATTCCTGCGTGGGGGGGAAAAGAGAGTCATTATTGTTAAATGTTAACTGCAGTATGTCACATATAGTATTCAGTTCCTTAATATCACTGTTCTGGACAGTAGGCTCCAACATCTGCCTGAAGTTCATTTCCAAATAGCTACTAACAATGCCCCCCACCCCCAAGAATTGCTCAATCTTCAAAAGCTCAGGATGGTTTGAATAACAAGGAGGCTTCAGCAAAAAATCAAAAAGGGTCCTACTCCATAGCTCCAGAATTCCGATCTCGGGGCGCCTAGGAATCGGCATTTTAGCAAGCATTTCTCCTCAACTCTATTGCTAAGTTTGCAAACAATAGACCTAAACTGAGGTAGTGACAGTAAGGCTGATGGGGCAGGCAGAACCGAGCTCCTCTTGAGGAAGAAGCGACAGGGTTTGACTTACTCTGGCTGCCTGGTCTGACGTCTGTCACTTACCCTACCCCGTCCCCCCGACGCCGGCCAACATACATACTGGGCCAGAGTAGGGACTGGGTCTTGTTCGCCCCTCACTCGTCTAGCTTCAAGGTTAGGAACCCGCAGACAGAGCAGGCGCTTTCGGCACGGCCAGGGCGCCTGAGACACGCGCGGTCTTCGCCTCCCCTTCCTTCTCCCAGAGTCTACAGAGTAGCCCCCACCCAGCCTCGGGACAAGGAGACCCTCGGGACAAGGAGATCAGCCGGACGCCGACCCTGGGCCGGCCCACCGTGTAAGACTCCCAGCTCTCGCAGCCGCTTCCCACGCCCCTTCCCCAACTCACCAGCTGCCGCACTCTCCCCTTCCCGGCGCTCGCCTCTCTCCGCCCCGGCCCCACGTGCGCGCGCGCTCTCAGGCTCTGCCCCGGAAGTGCTCCTGGCGCATAGTCGGAAGTGCGCAGGCAGTGCTCGCGGCGGCGGCGACGGCGGCGGGAGGTTCGGTTGTCGCCCGTTGGCCGCGCGGCGCCGCGCTCGGCGGCCGCCATTGCAGGTCAGGCCGCGGGCGGGGGGCACGGGAGGCCGCGGGGAGCGAGGGCCGAGCCGGGGATGGGGGCGAGGGAGCGGGAAGCTAGGGAGCCGGGGCCGGGCGGGGCGCGCGGCTCGGAGAGAAGAATGGCGAGCCGAGGGGCGGGGAACGCGGGCGGGGGAGGGGTGGCTGGGAAGGGGGAGGGTGGCGGGAGGGCGGCGCGGAGATGGGGGCGAGCCCGGAGGGGCCCCTGGGGTGGGAGGGCCGGGAGTTTGGGGGAAGGGAGCGGTGTGGAGACGGAAGGCGGAGGGAAGGAAGGGAGCGAGCGGGGAGGAGCGTGAGAAGGGCAGAAAGGGTGGCCGAGCGCGGGCGGAGGACGGAGAAGGGGGCGGCGCGGGCCGGAACCTCGAGGTACGTGCGGGAAGGGGTTCTTCCCGGGGTTGGGAGGGAGCCCAGCCCGCTATGCTTGCGGGAGCGGAGTAGAACTGGAACCTAGGAAGTAGCGGGAATAGCAGAAGGGGGAGTTCGGGGTGGGGGGTAGGACCGTGAGGTTTTGTTCCAGGGGACATTTGTAATCGTGGAGTGGGGAGGCTTCTGGGAGAGGTAATTGAAAGGGTGGTTGGAGAGTCATTCCAGGTTCTTTTGTGGGTGGGAAGCTGTAGAGACGAGTGGGATGGGGTCCTGGAGGAGCGGAGTACTTGAGAACCGGGAACAATTTGGAGAACGAGGGTGGTAGAGAAAGGACGTTGAAAGAGTAATCTTTGGGAGGAGGGTGAACGGTTTGGAAGACCACTCCGGTGGGTGGTGTGGAGGAAGGCGGTTTAAAGAATAGTTTCCCTGGGAGGCAGGAAAAGGGGTTAAAACAGCTTGTAGTTTGGAGGGGGGTGGAGAAGAGGGGGAAGCGGATTGAGAAGTCCCATAAAGTGGGTGGGACTAGAAATAGGAAGTGTTTGTAGCTCTAGCAGAAAGGGTGGGAGGGGGCCGAGAGGGAGTGGGTGGAGAAGATGGGGGTGGGTGGGAGGAAGAGGATAGAGGGAGATTCCACGCCGGGCTGCAAAGGAAAGGGTTTGGGGGAATACAAGGGGCCGTAGCATTAAGAGGAGGACAGGCTAAGATGGGACTGCAGAGTAGCAGAAGATGGAGAAAACTGCAGTAACTCAGATCGACTGAAGCCATCTTTTCCACCCATTGCTACAAATACCAGTAACTGATTCCCTCCAACGTGGGAATCCTAAAATGTGATGGGAAGTATCACGTGTATGCATAGCATCCACATACGTTTTTGAACACACTCTTCACTAATGTAAAGTTTGGAAGCATTCAATTCCACCAACCCTCCATAAGCCCCCTTTTGGAGGAGAGCAAGCTTCTCATTTGGAAACAGGATTTTAGACTTAGTGACATAAGCCTTTCAAGAGACAAGATCCCCTTCAAAAGTATAGACCTGTCCCCTTCAGTCACAAAACCACGATAACACTACAAATAAAAATAATCTGTGTTCAGTTGTATGTAAAACGTTCAGAGTTCACTTGGTGGAAAGGCACATAGAGGACATAGTCATTGTATTTAGAGAAACTACCTTCCAGAGCTTAATCCCTGAAGCAGTTTGGTGAACCACAACTGCCGTGTTTGAATTCTGCTGCTGTTATGAAAACTTGATTTTATTCTGATGACCTGCTGCTTTCGTAGAATGCTTTAGTCCATTATAAACATTAATATGCTAATACAGTAGTATTAAGACATTCTATTGGATGAATACTAAGAAAATGCCACCTTCCTCTGGGAAATCAATAGCTTGATCCTGAAGGTTTACCGTGTGTTAGACAATGTGCTAAAAACTTTACATTCATTACTCGTTCTTGCAACAGCCTTTCGAAATAGGCGTTTATGCTCAATTTATTGTTAGGAAAACCTGTGAGGTTAAAATACCCACTGTCACATACGGGATAGGTGACAAAATCACGGAATCCAGGTCTGTGTGACAAGTGAATGCCTCACTGTATCCCCAAACAAAGTATCCACCCTGGGATCAAAAACAAAAGCTCAACACATGCCAACTGTTGGTCTAGCAAAACATTTAAAATTGTGAATGTTTACACTCAAAGAATGAAGTGATTTCACCCCAGTTTAGAAAAGAATGTTTAAGGGTTGAGAATTTAAAGCCTTGGTTTCCTGTCTTAAAAAGTACAAAGGAAACAATTTCTAAAATATTGTTTAGCTTTATTAAAATATAATTATTTGTATTGAGGTTAAATCATTGAGTCAAAGCCTCTTTTTTTGCTATAAGCCGTATGTTCGGTTTAATTGGATACATACCACACTTTCTTCTGCCACATTTTATTTTGAAGGTTTATGAAGATCATTGCTCAGGCTGTTCTGTTCTCTGTAAGACAGTAATCTTTTAACAATTTAATATTTAACAATTCAGAGACCAGAGGATAAGAATTAAATTTTGTGGAAGATTAAAATGAATACTTGACAAAGAATGTCCTCTATTCTCTTCACTTACTTTCACACTGGGAGCAGAGGTGTAGGGTAAAGCTTTGTGTTCTAGAGGTGGCATTGAGTAGATTTTTCTAAAAGTTTCAAAAACTGAAACATCTCAATTAGGTATGATAAAAAGCAAGCTTCTCGTTTGTTTTTAACTGCCCACCCCACAGATACAATAGTTACTTTGGTGGCAAGTTGCAGCGTCTTTCCATAGGTTACTTATTTGCCATTTTGTAAGAGATGCTGTGAGAACGAGGCTAATATTTGTAAAGTAAGGGAAGTTCTCACACAGAGGTGCTTTACAAGAGGGGACTGTGAGAGAACTGCAAGAGGGGCAAGATTGTGGAGGGGTTAGGGTTCATATCCCAGCTCTCCACTTAAGTAGCTGTGTGACCAGTTGACATTTAGCTCCTCTAAGCCTGTTTCCTCATTTATGAAAGGGGAGTGAGAAGACCATGCTAAAAATCATAGGTTGTTAGGGTGAAATAAGAGGATCCAGATAAGTGTTTGAACAAAGCTAGCTATGTGAGAAATGAAGCTTTTTGTATTATAAAAATAATGTTCTACCTGGACCTTTATTTCTTTTCTTTTTTTTTTTTGAGACGGAGTCTCGCTGTGTTGCCCAGGCTGGAGCGCAGTGACATGATATTGGCTCACTGCAACCGCTGCCTCCTGGGTTCACG
This sequence comes from Piliocolobus tephrosceles, assembly GCF_002776525.5. Taxonomy (NCBI): domain Eukaryota; kingdom Metazoa; phylum Chordata; class Mammalia; order Primates; family Cercopithecidae; genus Piliocolobus; species Piliocolobus tephrosceles. Next base: position 54,011,838 of record NC_045450.1, on the reverse strand, counting down.
CCATTCTCCTGCCTCATCCTCCCGAGTAGCTGGGACTATAGGTGTGGCTAATTTGTATTTTTAGTGGAGACTGGGTTTCACTGTGTTAGCCAGGATGGTCTCGATCTCCTGACCTTGTGATCTGCCCACCTTGGCCTCCCAGAGTGCTGGGATTACAGGCGTGAGCCACCACACCCAGCCTCTACCTGGACTTTTCTTAAGAAATCGTGGTGGTGCTTTGATTTACGAGTTTTTTTTGTTTTTGTTTTAGTTTGTTTTTTGAGATGGACTCTTGCTTTGTCACCCAGGCTGGAGTGCAGTGGTGTGATCTCGGCTCACTGTAACTGCCGCCTCCCGGGTTCAAGTGATTCTCCTGCCTCAGCCTCCTGAGTAGCTGGGATTACAGGTGCATGCCACCACGCCTGACTAATTTTTGTATTTTTCGTAGAGATGGGGTTTCACCATGTTGGTCGGGCTGATTTCGGACTCCCAAAGTGCTGGGATTATAAACATGAGCCACCGCACCCAGCAGGTTTTTTATAATAGTAGTTACTAACTTCAAAAGAGAGAGGCCAAATGCTGGTTAAATAAGTTACATCCCAGAGTGGTCTGATGACAGCCAAAGCTTTTTGGTTTGGGGTGGGATTCCCATTGTGGATCTGGATTGATTCTTTGAATGCTGGTGCCATTTTAAGGGGAAAAAAGTTTCCTTTACTGAGAGAGTTATTTGACTAACAGGAATACAGAATTTATGTATCGTTTAGTTCATTTAGCTGTGTGAAGGCCTGTAAAGATCAAGAAGAAAACTTTTCCCCCCTCATGAGAATGGGGACAGGATATATAATTTATTGCAGGGAAAGTTTTGGTTTTCTTTATACGTTTTTATCTCTTCAAGGCTACACATGAGTTGTGGCCTGTGAGACTGATACCACACTGTAATATAATGAATTTAAATCTTTTTGAAAAGTGATATCACAGAAGTCTCTCCCCGGCTCTGCAGTTAACCTTGTCAACCTGGAATTATGGTTCTTAACGAAAGACATGTCAGTCCTAACCAAATGTGGGATTGAACTCTGCTCTTAAGAGAGAGTTGGCTGGGCGCAGTGGCTCACGCCTGTAATCCCAGAATTTTGGGAGGCCGAGGCGGGTGGATCATGAGGTCAGCAGTTCAAGACCAGTCTGACCTTTATGGTGAAGCCCCATCTCTACTAAAATTACAAAAATTAGCAGGGCGTGGTGACAGGTGCCTGTAATCCCAGCTACCTGGGAGGCTGAGGCAGGAGTATCGCTTGAACCTGGGCAGCAGAGGTTGCAGTGAGCCAAGATCGTGCCACTGCACTCCTGCTTGGGTGACAGAGTGAGGCTCTGTCTCAAAAAAAGAAAGTTGACCGGGCATGGTGGCTCACACCTGTAATCCCAACACTTTGGGAGGCCAGAGTGGGCAGATCACTTGAGGTCAGGAGTTCGAGACCAGCCTGGCCAACATGGTGAAACCCTATCTCTACTAAAAATACAAAAATAAACTGGGCGTGGTGGCGGGCACCTGTAGTCCCAGTTACTTGGGAGGCTGAGGCAGGAGAATCACTTGAACCTGGGAGGCAGAGGTTGCAACGAGCTGAGATCGAGCAACCGCACTCCAACCTGGGCAACAGAGGGAGACTCCGTCTCACCAAAAAAAAAAAAGTTGCTGGGAGAGCTCTTCCGCTGACTCCCTTTTAGTTTCTTGACATCATGTATAGTGTATTCATCAAACTGTACCTTCAAGTGCTCTTGATAGAGCTGCAGTTTCTAAACAAGCCACAGCCTAGAACAAACAACTAGAAATTGCTCTAGTTGTTTCAGTGTTGCTGGAATGAATTGAGACTGAAGACTTAGACATAGTCTTCTTAAACAGAGAATTTCTCTTGTTATGCTTGTTATTTCTAATAGGGATTTATTTGTATTATACTTCTTCCCCACCTCTTTTTCCTACTCTGTCTACTCTCAAGGGGATGGGGGCACATTGGGTTGCATGTTCTCATATGCCTTTTTTTTTTTTGAGACGGAGTTTCGCTCTTTGTTGCCCAGGCTGGAGTGCAGTGGCATGATCTCCGCTCAATGCAACCTCCGCCTCCCGGGTTCAAGCAATTTTCCTGTCTCATCCTCCCGAGTAGCTGGGACTACAGGCGCCCACCACCACACCTGGCTAATTTTTATATTTTTAGTAGAGATGGGGTTTCACCATGTTGGCCTCAAATTGCTGACCTCCAGTGATCCGCATGCTTCGGCCTCCCAAAGTGCTGGGATCATAGGCATGAGCCACCGCGCCCAGCCTCATGCTGTTTAATCAATTCCACACTGAATGAAGTACATGCTCCTTGCCACCTCCATCGGGTGTGTGCTCAGGGAAGTAGTCAGGTATCCCTACCTACTGAGCCCTACAAACAGTTGCGTAGAGTAGAATCTCAAGGAGCAAGAAAAGAAATCATGGAATTCAGGTGTTACAGGATATGTTAAGGTGCTAAAGTAGAATTTTAAAATTCATTAAAGGATGCTCTCCTCTACATTCCTGACTAGTAAATACACCCATGTGCGTATAAATTACCTAACTGTGGCCAGAGCAGTCCGTGAGTTCTTGTGAACTCTTAGAAGCTGGGCTCGAACTTCATTTCTACATACATCTGCAGCATCCCAATAGTTCTAGGATAAGACAAGTTTTTACCAGCCTGACTGAGTATAGCGCTAAGATGCTGAGGCCTATGGGCCACAGAACTATTTGCAGGAGCATTGCTAGATGTCTGGTAATGCCATAGAAGTACACAGGCAGAGCCTCCTACATCAGTGTATAAAGGTGTGCAGTCTTATTGAGGCACAGGGGATTGGTATGCAAGTAACAGCTGTGCCATCCCAGCAACAGTGGTTTTCCACACCATTGTTGTGAATTCCTCTTCTAACAGGAGACTGTCCAGGAAATGGAGAATGCACTGAAAATATTTCTGCATTTTTCTCAAGCACATGGTCACAGTGCTTGACGATTGATTCTGGTTGTCAGGAAGTAGGTTCTGTCTCCTTCCCCACCTTGATCTTCCTGGAATATACCGTGTACCTGTGTACCTGACCGCTTTTCTGAAACCACCTGTATTTTACTGTCACTTGTACCCATCCAGGAAAATATACTTCATCATCATCAAAAGCACATTTGCAAGAACCCTTCTCTGTCTGTCTGCATTATTGAGCCTTTTTTTATTCGTGGCTAAAATATACCATTCCTTAAGTTATAGTCAAAATTACGGATCAAAAGGCTGATTTTCTTATCTCACTGTCTTAAAAAAAAACAGCTCATCTCAATAGAGCTTGGAGTCTTTAAAGCACCTTAGCATGTGTTATATTTGGTCTTTGCAGTAGTTTAATAGGACATAATCTAGGTGTCATAGTCATAAAGTGACTTGTTCTTGACTACACAATAAAGAGCTCCACACTTACAGGCAGGAGAGCTGAATTTAGGCCTTCTGATTTTAAACTGTTATCCTTCTTCAAGAAACCTTATAAAAGGATTTTTAAAGTGCTTTTAGTTCTGTTGACAGTAATGGTGGGGCCTCTTTTGGAATGTTTGGGTTCTGAGCTTGTGTATTACCCCTTTTCCAGTGGTCCCACAACCTGTGCTGGTGCAGAAGGTCTGACTCAATTCAGGGATGCTCTCCTGAATCTATATTGCCCTGAGCAGCTCTTGCATGTACTTGATGCCTGCCTGATGCCTTGATTCCTTTTCGTTCTCATTAATACTTTTTTTTCCTTTGGGAAGGCAGAATTGTGTAGTGATTATGAGTGTAGATAGTCAGATGGCCCAGATTTCTACTCTATCACATAGCAGCTGTGTGTGTCCAACATACAAGCAAGTGACTTAATCTGTGTATGCCTCAGTAGCCTCATCTGCAAAATAGGAATAAATACCTATATCATAGACTTGTTATGATGGTTGAATGAGAAACCACCAATATATATGCACAGTAAAAATTCCACAGTAAAAATTCAAAACATGTTAGCTGCTACTTACATTTGAATTTAAAAAGTCTAGTGAGTTGGCCGGGCACAGTGGCTCACACCTGTAATCCCAGCACTTTTGGAGGGCAAGGCGGATGGATCACCTGAGGTCGGGAGTTTGAGACCAGCCTAACCAACATGGAGTAACCCCGTCTCTATTAAAAATACAAAATTAGCCAGGCATGGTGGCACATGCCTATAATCCCAGCTGCTCAGGAGGCTGAGGCATGAAAATTGCTTGAACCCAGGAGGTGGAGGTGGTAGTGATCTGAGATTGTGCCATTGCACTCCAGCCTGGGCAACAGGAGTGAAACTTCATCTCAAAAAAAGTCTAGTGAGTTGACCAATTTCATGTTGCCACAGTGCTTGGTGCTCTAGGAGTAGAGTCATACTATAAGGCTGGAGATCCAAAAGGAAGATTAGAATAATCTTTATTCTATTCTTTAATCTATTCTAAGATTAAACTAATAAAGAAATCTCAAGCTTGCACAGTGTCTCACGCCTGTAATCCCACCACTTTGGGAGGCTGAGGTGGGAGGATCCCTGGAGCTTAGTTTGGAACCAACCTGGGCAACATAGTAACACCCTGTCTCTTAAAGAAATCCGCTGGGCATGGTGTCTTGCTCTTGCAATCCCATTACTTTGGGAGGCTGAGACGGCTGGATCACTTGAAGTCAGAAGTTCGAGACCAGCCTGGCCGACATGGCAAAACCCCGTCTCTACTAAAAATACAGAAATTAGCCCGGCATGGTGGCGCATGCATGTAATCCCAGGTACTCAGGAGGCTGAGGCAGGAGAATCACTTGAACCTAGAAGGTGGAGGTTGCGGTGAGCCGAGATCATGCCACTGCACTGTAGCCTGGGCAACAGAGTGAGACTCCATCTCAAAAAAAAAAAAAAATCTGCTTAACATTTTAATTGGGTGTTTGCTAAGCTTGAGCACAATTTTAATACCTATTAACTTTCCATACTAGTTCGTAAACATTGAACTAATAACCTTCCACTAAACTCCATATATACATTGACAGTACTTAGCCAGAAGCTGTAGTTTTGTCCCCTCTCCCATCAACCCCCGATGAATCTATCCTTCACAGAAAGTGAAGCCAGTTGTCTTTAGGCAAAAATATCCAGTTCTTGTAAAGTACTCCAAATTTGCCACCAGGTGGTGCTGCTGTTGTATATAATGAAAGCATATATTTTTTTTTCTTTGAGACAGTCTTGCTCTCTTGCCCAGGCTGGAGTGCAGTGGTGTGATCTCAGCTCACTGCAACCTCCATCTCCCAGGTCCTAGTGATTCTCATGCCTCAGCCTCTCAAGTAGCTGGGACTGCAGGCATGCGCCACCACACCCAGCTAATTTTTTGTGTTTTTGGTAGAGACAAGATTTCACCATGTTGACCAGGCTGGTCTGAAACTCCTGTTCTCAGATGATCCACTCACCTCAGCCTTCCAAAGTGCTGGGGTTGCAGGCATGAGCTACTGCTCCCAGCCAAAGTCTGTTATCTAAGTATCAGGATATTTTCATATCTAAGTGAAAGGTGGTCAAAGCTTTTGATAAGAATCACATCAGAAGTCAGCCTACCATTCACTGAAGATGTTTGGAGGACTTTTTCAGTTCCCTTGGCTTTATTTATTTATTTTTTGAGACATTCTCATTCTGTTGCCCAGGGTAGAGTGCAGTGGAGCAATTGTGGCTCACTGTAACCTTTGCCTTCCAGAGTTCAAGCGATTCTCTTACCTCAGCCTGCCGAATAGCTGCGATTATGGGCACCTGTCACCACACCCAGCTAATTTTTGTATTTTTGGCAGAGACAGGGTTTCACCGTGTTGGCCAGACTGGTGTCAAACTCCTGACATCAAGTGACCCAACCGCCTCAGCCTCCCAAAGTGCTGGGATTACAGGCCTGAGACACCGCGCTTGGCCCCGTTGGCTTTATTTTTAAAGAGAGACCCCTTGAACCTTGAAAACCAAGGAGGTAGACTTGAAGCTTGTATCATTACCAAAGAAAAAAATAAAATCTTAAGAAACTCCATAGGCTTTTTAAAGAAACATGCAGAGTAGGAAATAGACTACCCTAGGCTGTGTACAGTGGCTCACACCTATAATCCGAACACTTTGAGAAGCTGAGGTAGGAGGATCACTTAAGCCTAGGAAGTAGAGGCTTCAGTGAGCTGTGATCTTGCCACTGCACTCCATCCTGAGCAACAGAGTGAGACCCTGTCTCAAAAGAAGAAAAAAGAGGTTGGGCGCGGTGGCTCAAGCCTATAATCCATCACTTTAAGAGGCCAAAGTGGGCGGATCATGCAGTCAGGAGATCAAGGCTGGGTGTGGTGGCTCACGCCTGTAATCCCAGCACTTTGGGAGGCCAAGGTGGGTGGATCACCTGAGGTCAGGAGTTTGAGACCAGCCTGGCTAAGATGGTGAAACTCCATCTCTACTAAAAATACAAAAATTAAACGAGGTGCGGTGGTTCAGACCTGTAATCTCAACACTGGGAGACCAAAGTGGGTGGATCACCTGAGGTCAGGAGTTTGAGACCAGCCTGGCCAACATGGTGAAACCCCGTCTCTACTAAAAATACAAAAATTAGCCAGGCATGGTGGTTGTATACCTGTAATCCCAGCTGCTCGGGAGGCTGAAGCATGAGAATCGCTTGAACCCGGGAGGTGGAGGTTGCAGTGACCTGAGATCATGCCACTGCACTCCAGCCTGGGTGACAGAGTGAGACTCCCTCTCAAAAAAAAAAAATTAGCTGGGTGTGGTGGTGGGCGCCTCTATAATCCCAGATTCTCGGGAGGCTGAGGCAGGAGGAGTGCTTGAATCCGGGAAGCAGAGGTTGCAGTTAGCCGAGATTGCGCCACTGCACTCCAGATCTGGTGACAAAGCGAGACTTGGTCTCAAAAAAAAAAAAAAAAAAATCCTTGAGAAAGGCATATTAGCATAGTGAGCAAGAGTATGGTCTTTGCAGTGTTATGTGTTAGGTTCATATCATCATTGCCTTAGTAGCTATGTGATCTTGATTAGTTTTGCACATACAGTTAACCATTGGTGATCTTAAGAAACCTTATCTCATATATACGATATTGGTAAAAGAACACTTCCCACTTATGGCATTGACAGAGGAACAAGATAAAATGTGTCTGAAGCACTTAGAAAAGTACTTAGCACACAGTAAGTAATAAATATTAGTTGTTGGCCAGGCACGGTGGCTGACGCCTGTAATCCCAGCACTTTGGGAGGCTGAGGCAGGTGAATCACGAGGTCAGGAGTTCGAGACCAGCCTGGCCAACATGGTGAAACCTCATCTCTACTAAAAATACAAAAATTTAGCTGGCCATAGTGGCAGGTGCCTGTATTCCCAGCTACTCAGGAGGCTGAGGCAGGAGAATCTGTTGAACTGAGGAGGTGGAGGTTGCATTAGTTGTCATTGTTACGCTAAATCTCTTTTTCTTTTTTCTCTACAGCTTGTTTTCACTTGCTTTTTTAAAGACAGAAGGCTCATGGTGCAAATTGTTGTTTCCAGGTGAGTACATTTTGAGATTTTAAAATTTGGCTTGAAATGATGAGGGCTATAGAGGTGTGGCATGTGTCTGGAAGAATCAGGGTCCTTAGGTGCATCTTGCACAAATCCTTGCCTTCTGGTCTCTAGTTCTGTGCCTAGCACCGCCCAGTTTCCCAAGAACTTGACCCAACGAAGAGGTCCTTTGGGCCTTGAATGGTGGTGTGAGGACACTATTTATCCTTCACCCCTCAAAAATATTGTAACCGCCAGCCCTTTGCTTGCAGTGCGAGGGCTGGAGGCCTGGCAGAATGGGTGCTGATGGAGCTACAGGGGGAGATCGAGGCTCGCTACAGCACTGGATTAGCTGGAAACCTCCTGGGAGACCTACATTACACCACTGAGGTGAGGGGGCTTTTCTTTCCCTGCCTAATGCCTCAGGAAAGCAAGCTACACCAAGGTGGTGCTCCCAGGACCCAGAGTGAGGACTGCCTCAGGTTTGTTATTCAAGGTCTAGCTAATCTGCGATGCTCTCTGCTTGTTCTCCCCCTACCTCTGCAGTAGCAGGGAAATTTAATTTTGGGGAATCTGGAAAGCTCACATTTCTGAAAGTGGAAATTATCTTATGTGGGGCTAGAAAGTAAAAATGGCACATGGGTGGGTGGTCCAGTGTGGTTGCTCCACAATGGCAGAGCCAAACCAGGGAGTGGAGGTGCCAGCAGAGCCTGCCAGGAGCAGCTTTAGGAGGCGCCTGAGTGTCATGGCCTTGCCCCGAACCTCAGGAATCTCGTTCTTGTTCTGCCGAAGGGAACCCCTGTGCTGATCGTGGGCCATCACATCCTGTATGGGAAAATCATCCACCTGGAGAAACCCTTCGCAGTCCTTGTCAAACACACTCCTGGGGATCAGGACTGTGATGAGCTTGGCCGCGAGCCTGGCACCCGGTACCTGGTGACAGCACTCATCAAAGACAAGATCCTTTTCAAAACCCGCCCCAAGCCCATTATTACCAACGTCCCCAAGAAAGTATGAAAGAACCTCGGATTTTCCCTAGAGAGCGGCCAACTCCTTGGACTCGTGCTCCGCTGCCACCTCGAGGACGGCTCGACGGTTCCCTGGGACCACAGGGGGGTCCTGTTCTGAACACAGGCCACCCACTGGGTGTGAACTCGGATCCCTTCCTTATGGCGGCCGGTTCTCTTGGTGGAAATCTGGCCCCATTTCCAAGGAACCCATCTCCTTTTTCAGCTTCATCAGGCTCATTGGCTTCAAATCCAGCACCTTTCCCAGCTGGTGCTCGTGACCCAAGTATGGCTGCTTTTCCAAGAGGGATGAATCCCACTGGCACAGGTGCAGTTTCTTTCCCAAGGCCTGGTGGCCTCTTGGGGCCAGGCCCAGGCCCCACCCTAAACCCTAGGACAGGGGCTCTGCCAGGCCCAGGGCCTCTGTCTAACCCCAGGTTAGGGGGTCTCCCAGGACCAGGTCCTATGTCCAACCCAAGAGCAGGTGGTCTCCTAGGAGCAGGTCCTGACCCCAGAACTGGTGGTCCCATAGGCCCTGGATCTGGACCTAACCTGAGAGCAGGTGTTCTGTTGACCTCTGGGAATGGTCCTCCCAATCCTAGGCCAGTTGGCCTGGGCCCAGGACCAAACCCCAATCTGAGATCAGGCTTTTTAGGGACAAACCCTACCCCCAGGTCAGGTGTGTTTCCAGGCCCAGGCCTTGGGCCCAACCCAAGACCAAGTGGCCTGGGCCCGGGCCCTAATCTAGATGCCAGAGCAGGTGGCCTCTTGGGCACAGGATCTGGTCTTAACTTAAGAATGGCTGGACCTCAAGGCCTTGATCTTGCCCCCATTCTAAGAGCAGCAGGTCTTTTAGGAGCCAATTCAGCTTCTTTCTCACAGGCTTCTGGAAACATGGGCACAAGCCCATCCTCCATGGCAAGAGTACCTGGGCCCATGGGCCCAAACTCGGGTCCTGGCTCTCGGGGAATTGGCCTTCCAGGGCCAAATCCATCTCCCATGTCAAGGGCTCCTGGCCCCATGGGCCCTAATTCAGCTCATTTCTCAAGGCCAGGTGGCCCCATGGGGGTAAATGCCAATTCTTTTCCCAGGGGAGCAGGTGCATCTGCCTTTCCTCAGTCTTCTGGCACATTGGCATCAAACCCAGCTACCTTCCAAAGGTCTGCTGGCCTCCAGGGCTCAAATCCAACCATTTTCCCAAGAGCCTCTGGGCCACTTGGCCCCAACCCAGCTAACTTCCCAAGGGCCGCTGGCCTGCAGGGTCCAAGTCCAACTACCCTCCCAAGGTCTACTGGCCCATTAGGCCCTGGTCAAGTTACTTTCCCCAGGCCAGCTGCCGGGCATCTGGGCCCTTCTCCAGCTGGCCCTGTGGGTATCAATCCGGCTCCTTTCGCAAGGCCAACTGGGACCCTCGGTCTCAACCCAGCTTCCTTTCCAAGGATGAATGGCCCTGCAGGCAAGAGTTTCGTCCCATTTCCTAGAGTGGGGAGCCTCCCTGGCACAAACCCAGCTGCTTTCCCCAGACCAGGGGGTCCAGTGGCTACAATGTACCCAAATGGAATGTTACCCCCTTAAACACCGTATTCCCTCCAGGACCACCTTGGTTTCTAGGCACTGTGGTTCTCGGCAGGGGCTGTCTTAGGTAAAAGGGTAGTTGTGGAGCTACAGTCTGAAGAACATAGCTGGGGCTCAAGTTCAAATGAGCCATCTTTTTCCTCTGCGTTTTTCTTGACTGAAGGTGAGATGTTATTTGTGGCATGTGAACTGTGGCAGGTGGGAATAATCCTGGCCTTGAGAGAAAGGATCTCCAGCCTCCCAGAAGCCTGCTGTGCTTTCGTCCCACAGCTTTCTGCCCATTGTTTCTTACTAGTTTCTTGAATTGTTCTTGTGGACTTTTCCTCAGGGATACATTGGCCTGCAGGTCCCAGTTCACATGTAGTCCCCTGCTCACCATTGGAGAATCAGCTCACTGCTCTCTAGAAACGTGGCGTTGGTGAACGGACCATGCTTCCGTAGCTCTGACCTGGGCAGCTTGGACCTGGTCATCCTCTACTGCCATACCTTTCGCTGGGGGCTTGAATACAGAACAGGGAGATGGACAACCACTTCAAAGACCTACTGAATGCAGTTTCTGCTTGACTGGGCCTGTAGCTCCCTTCTCCTGGGACTTAGAGGTGGCCAGATTTAAGGCCCCTCTACTCATCCAACTCCCTCTTCACTGGTACTCCCAATCAAAGAACCTCAAAGTTTAAACGGATGTGGATGGGAATATGGGAATTGGGGTGGGGGTGGGGGATGAAGGGAAGAAATCACTGTGCTTTGTTCAGCCTGGTGTGCAAGGATGGTTGGTGGTTTTCCTGCATTGTATCTTTTCTTACTGTTTCTTTAATAAATGGGATGAGAGGGCTGCTCGTGTCACTGTGTTTTGTTACCTGTTTCTTAGGGAAGGAAGTTTGCTTTTCATTGTTTCAGCTTAGCTACAGTCTTACATCATGTTGGTTAAAATGCTTATGCTTCAAGAGGAAGCAAGCTTTGGTTTTTAGCCTTAGCAAGGGCCCATTCATCTGCCAGTTATTTCACCAAAGACCCTCTCTCTACACTAAAACTTAAGCCCCCATGGGTGTAGTTACCAGGATGGACATTGTCCAGGTCTTGAGTCACACCTGACTAAACTTTGTATTTTAAGTCCCTCTTTGGGAACTGGAATAAAGAGCTAGCTTTCATTAAGTACAAAGAAGTAGTAGTTCTGAGATAACCAGCATATGTGAGAATCTTTATTTTGACAAATAAGTGCAGTATAAAAAACTTGACCTGAAAATTAAAAAAAAAAAAAGGTAAAAATAAATATGTTTACAAATTATTGTAGAAACAATACAAAAGAGGATTAGAATTCTCAATGATGAAAAACCAAAATGCGTCCAATTGTATAAAGGCTCTTCCCTTGCAAGAAACGGGGATAAAGCTGAAGACCCAGTTTGGTTTTGCTGCTGAAAAATGTACAAAATAACTTAGAAAAACCAGTCGAGGTCAAACGTTGTGAGCCCACTACCTGTACCTGCCTATTTTTGATTTGAGGAAAGTTGATGACCACAGTGCAAGGCAGAGCTGATGGTAGGACGGTCAGGAGAGCCTGACATCCTACATTAATCTTCAAGTAAATGCTGAAGAAAAACAAGCCCTTAGCGAAGTCTGAACTCTGCACTTGGCTGACCGGATTTCCTCCATTCTAATGCTCAAAATAGCTTACTTCTTGGCCAGCAGAACGATTGCCTGGATCAGCTGCCTTAGCAAATGCCTGCTGCCTTCCAGCCTTCATGGGTTGGGTCTGATGTCAACCAGCAGTCTTACCAGAAACTCGAGGTCTGTGTGATGTGGCAACTGTTAGCTACACCTGGAAACCCTTGAGTTCGTAGGAGATGAAGGAAAGCACCAGGGTTTGCCCGTCCGTGGCTCAGAGCACACCTTGTGTCTTTGTAGGAAGCACCTGGGTACACTTGAGGCTTGCCCTCTCTCTCGTCTGCTGTCCACCTCAGTGCTGGTTCTGCACGGGTTAGCTGGCCTCTGAGAAAGGACATTTGGAGGGCAAGCCAGCAACCCCTAAGTCAAAGGCTTAGTCAGAATCCCAGGTTTAAACTCCAACACCGAGAACAGCCTGTATTGCAAGTCACTGGAAAATGGCTTCCCTCATTCCCCAGAAGCAGCAGAGGGAAAACAGCCAAAAACAGCCTCAGGAGGCATGAGAGAGAAAGCAACCTTAGGATGTAGGAACCAGTTTCATCTCCTAGTTTGGTTTCTGGAAAGAAGCAAGCAAATGCAGTGACTGTCACAACTGGGCTGTAAGAATTGCCTGGAGAAGCCACTGAGGAGAATGGATGTTCTCAAAGATAACCATTTTGGATTTGAGTTCACTTTGGGAACACCGAAAAGCTTTCCATTAGAGACGATTGTCAAGAACAGTAGCCTGAAAGTCACACATGCTAACCCGGCTGCCAAGGAATCTGTCCAAGCAGCTCCAAGATTGTAGCCAATTTGATCAGAGGCTCCTCATAGTTCCCATATGTGCTGAGAACATGCTTGCCTCCTGCTGAGGGTTCTGTAAGAGCCCAGGCTCCGCCCCAATTGCCACCTTGAAAAACTTACCCATGATGATGAGGGTAGAAGAGGTGACTGCAGTGTTATCTCAAAAAATGTGCCTTTGAAGAAAGTGAAGTGAGGGGTGTGTCTTAGCCTCAGATCAGAGCTGAATTTGAGAGGAATTCAGGAGTATACAGGTTAAAATACCCAGAACTTCACTTCTTTTCTGAACATGTTGGGGCTGAATCTTTTTATCTCCACAGCAGAGATCACAGACAAGCTAAGAACCCATCTAGACGTCTGAGCAATTTCCAGGTGGAACACCCAGGGCCTCTGTATAGCTTATGGCCTCCTTTAGCACCACCACAATCTCTTTGTTCCTCCTGGCACTTTCCTTTTTAATGTACACTTTTAAAAGCAGCTCAGTGCTAACTCCCTGCTGGTTTGGCTCATCCCTGGAATGTTGATGTGGAGTGGGGTATCTCACATAAAGCACCATTCCTGGACCCTGTTTTCTGATGCCCAAAGATCAGGCTTCTGGGCCTTGTATCTCAGGCGCAATCTTATTGCATTGATGACTACTTAGGGTTGGGGTGGGGGTGACATACACTAACCGGCCCAGCTCGCTCAGTAGAAATTCTCCTGCCACCTCCGGTTGTGTTCAGATGGGCTGGGAGAACCTCTTTCCACAGGTGGCCATCACTCAGGTACCTATCACAAGTTGCCACTGAATGGGACTTACTTGGTTTAGTGCACTTCTGAGTGCCCTCTGGAGCCCAGGGGGAGACTACTGCCTATGTGCAGATGCAAGCAGACAGGCAATCTGAACACACAGAATCCCCTGCAGCCCCGCACCTAGGGGGATCAGTGTTGCCCCCTCTAAACAGAGCTGCCAGGCCATACTACATCACCATTCTTTGCATTTTAGATTTGTCCTTTGGACCATTAAGAGACTCAAACACAGCACTCCCTCCTCCCTCCCACCCCGTCTTTTCTCTTCCATTCCCCTTCCCTCCCTTACCCATTGCACTTTACCCGCTCTGCTTGGGGGCCATGTCACACCTCAGCAAAAGCCAAGCTATACTGCTCCGGCTTCTTCCCACATCGCCGGGCAATGATGGCCAGATACAGCATGAGGAGGGCCACCCAGTAGCAGCCGTACAGGATAGCCCCAGAGACAAGGAAGGCTAGCTCCGTCTCACTGAACAGGTCCTGGCAATAAGCTGTGTAGGCCAGCCCTCCCAGGAGAACTGCCACCCAGATGGACACAGGGATGAGGCCGATGAAGTTCACCACAATGGTTTTTCGGCCAGAGGTGCCCCAGCCAGACTTGTTGATGGTAGCAATGGCAAAGATCTTGGCCGGCAGAAGGCTGGACATATAGAGGAGGGAGTAGAGGGACATGAAGATCATCTCTGCATTGCCCCGAAGGAAGCAGGCATAGGTGGCCTTGATAATGCCCACCAGCTGCACCGTCAGCAGGAAGAGGAGAATGTTCCAGATGCGGCCCCGGTAGAAAAGCTGTATGACCGTGGCGATGAGGAAGAAGGGGAAGAAACCTGTGACCACTGACTCGTAGGTCATCCAGAGGTGGTGCTTATGGAACCAGAGAGAGTTGTAGAGCCACTCCCGGAAGTAAGACTTGCTCCAGCGGGTTTGCTGGTTGAGCCACCGGAGGTACTTAGTGGGGGTCTCTGTGAGGCACTTGGAGCGTGCAGTATACTTAGTTCGGTAGCCAAGGCTCAGAACTCGGTTGGTGAGGTGCCGGTCATCCCCGAAGCTGCACTTGCTGCCTAGGAACTTCTGATGGTACCAGTCCTCCAGGAACTGCTGGAGGAGGCTATTGCGGTACATGCCCAAGGGCCCGCTAATACACTGCACGCAGCCAAAGTAGGACTGGCAGGCCCTCTCCACGTTGAAGGCCATCCAGTACCGCACGCTGCTCAGGAAGGAAATCCATGAGTCGTACTTGTTGAGGATCTGCAAGGGAATAGAGATGCTGGGCCTCCTCACCTAAGGACGCACGCCCGGAGGACAGACATCAGAGACCACGAGGCCTCCGTACCATGGCTTCTGTGGCCCACTACTCAGATTCCTGGCCATCGGTTCCCTTGGAGCTGGTAAACCTGAGGCTTAAAAGAGCTAACCACTCGCAATCACTGTCCCAAGCACCAGCTCTACCTCCCTACTGTGTCATCTCATCTGCAGAGATTTTTCCCCACTAAGCGGCTCTAGCAGTCAAAGCCACCTTCAGTCTCAGGAGGCAGCCTGTGGTGGTGGCAGAGAAGGGGGCTTGGGAAGAATGCAAGACACCACCACAGCCACCTGTTGTGAGCTTTCTGTGGCTGGAAAGTAATTAGGGGGGACCTGGGAGGCTGCTTCAGTATCTCTGGCAGACTGGGCTCCTTATTCTTACCGTATTGACCAGAGCTCTTCAGCCCATCCCCTAAGAGCAAGGGCTCCTCAAGGCTCTGACTTGGGAGCTACTTGCTGCACCACCAGCCAAAAAGGAAGTACCTTCTAGGATATACGGCCTCAAAATACTGTGCCCCTCCTGCAGACTCTTCTCCATACCTGTTAAGTGACTTCCCCTCATGTGGAAGAAGAGCAAGAAAGGGGCTGGGCAGCGAGGGGGGTGAGCCCTTTGGTGTCAGTGAAAATGCCAGGAAAGAACCTCCCCACAAATACTAGAAAGTACCCATTTCCCAGGAGGCACACCCAGCTGGACTAGGAAAGAGTCCAGACCCTCCCCCAGATAGCCCTGGTCTCATCTTACTTGGACATCTCCCCCGACTCCCCCTACTTGGGGATCCTCCTCCAGGACTCGAAGCATCTCGATGGTGCAGGCTGGATCCAGCACAGTGTCAGAGTCGCACACCTGCAGAGGGAGTGCGCCATCAGCCCATTCTGACCTCAGGCCTGCACACCCACCCCCCACCCCACTGCCAGGCTGCTCACTGCCTGAGAGACATAACCCCTTCTCACGTGACTCACTTCCAGCCTCTAGCTAAGAGATCTGCGCTACCAGAAGGTGCCAGAGGTAAAATGAAAGTAAAAGTGTTCAGCTGCCAGACTTGACAGCCACTAGGCCGAGAGGGAGAAACCCTGAAGACGGTAGGTGCCAGGCCTGGAAAGGGAGACGTGCTTAGCACTGGATGCAAAAGATTGCTCTGGGGTCCTTCGGCAGAAGGGAAACATGTCACTGAAATCAGATGGCAGGCACAGTAGGGTAGCCCAGGACTAACAGGCTACATATGGCCTTAAGTGACCCCAGAGTTAACCCCAGGGGCCCCCGCGTCAGCCTCTGACCCCTTGGACAACGCACAGCCCAGTGGTGGTTACCAGACTACCTACTTAAAGGCACCTCCATGAGACCAGTAACCAGGCTGCTGGCCTCTGCACCCTCAACAGACTCCCTTGGCCGAGCCTCTCAGACCAGGACATGGTATGGCTGAGGGCTCCCCCTGGAAGCTGCTCTGAATAGGCATGGAAGCTGCAGCAGCTGCCTCCAGGCAGACCCCAGGGCCAGCTCTGCCCAGCTCTTAGGAGGCTTATGGCCTGATTCTAACAGGTGGTCCCATATGAGTTGAACCCAGGCCACTAGTTGCCCTAGTGGCTGACTCCTTTTCTGTTTTCTAAAAAATTACTGAAGTGGTACAAAGAATCCAGTAAGCATTGGCCAGAAAAACTGGTTTACAGACCTGATTCGCTCTGTGGTCACTGTTAGGAGAGCAATGAAGAAATCCACAGATAAACCAAAACCCTGTTCTGCAGAAGCCTAAAATCCTTGTAATAAAATTACTGAGTAAGATTCCTGCAGGAAAGGAGGCTGCCTTTGACACCACAACCACACCCAGCTTTCTCTATGTTGGAGGACAGGGTGGCCAGATAAGCAGAAGAAGGCTAAGGGGGAATCAGAACAGCCTTGGCACCAGGTTGAGTCCCTCATATGTGCTTCTTCCCACCTCCCCACCAGGCACATCCTTACACCCTGGTCCGTGCCTGGGAAGGGCCCAGGAAGCCTCAGGCCAGAGTCACAGAGCCTCCTCCACTTACAGGCCAAGACTCCCAGGGCTGCTGCTGTTGCTGCTGGTCTCACTGCTCCTCCCTGCCCCTGCGCTAGCCCATTCTTTATATGCTGCTTTGCTTCCTTCAGTCCAGGGAGGTCTTTCTAACTGAGCAAGGTTAGGGGAAGAAGAGCTCTCGGGCCGCCTGGGTTTCCCCACTAGCCGGGGCAGAGTTCTGCCTCAGAGGGAGAGATACCTCCACGGCAGGCGGTTAGAAAACAGGCTGAGATCCAGCAAGCACTCACTAGCTCTGGCCCAAGGCAACCTTATGCAGTGATCCTAGAGCCCTAAAGAGACAGCTCAGGTGCGTGAGCCTGTTTGCTGATCCACCGGAACCCAGATGGCCAGGAAAGGGAGATGGGGTGGGCTGGGTGCGGGTTAGATCCTCTGCTTGAAAGGAATAGATGACAAAGTCACTGTGGCTTGAGCCTGTGCCAGAGCTCAAGGGCTCTTCCCTAAGCATTTGGGTCTCCAGGAAAGTTTCATAAGGTCCCACGACCCCAAGTGAACTGCAGTCAAACACCCTGCTAGGCTCTCCTCACTCCCTCCATGACTGGGGAGGTCCTGGGCCTAGCAAGCCAGAAAAAGATAAACTTACCAACCCTCACGCAGAGACAACTGTCAAAAAAGCCTGACACGCAATCTGAGTGAGCTAATTTCAGGTGCGTACACCAGAGAAAACGTAAATAGTATTAGAGGACTCCAAATGCTGTCAGCCGACTGAGTTGGTACAGAGGTGGGCTGGCAGGACAGCCGCTGTGCCTTCAAGCACTGATGAAGTGATGGGCAGCACCCTACTCTGGCAGGCGTGGAGAAGGTCGGAGAACAGTCAGGAAGAGAGGCAGCGTGGATGCCATCAAGAATCCTGGCTTAGGCTGGACACGGTGGCTCACGCCTGTAATCCCAGAACTTTGGGAGGCTGAGGCGGACTGGTCAGCTGAGGTCAGGAGTTCAAGACCAGCCTGACCAACACGGAGAAACCCTGTCTCTACTAAAAGTACAAAAAGTAGCTGGGTGTCGTGGTGCATGCCTGTAATCCCAGCTACTCTACTCCGGAGGCTGAGGCAGGAGAATCACTTAAACTTGGGAGGCGGAGGTTGCAGTGAGCCAAGATCATGCCACCGCACTCCAGCCTGGGCGACAGAGTGAAACTGTGTCCCCCCCCAAAAAAAAAATCCAGGCCTAGAAATCCACGGTCCTAGGGTTTCTACTTCGTACTGAAGTATGTGGACTTTATCTTTTCAACCCTTGAGTGTTTTTAAATTTGAAGATGGAAACCGTATCAACCTAGTACAGTTTCCAGGCTTATGTCAATGATTGCTTTGACCAAAGCTGGGAAGGGTTTAATCAGGGTCCCGGCCCTGCCGATGCTCCTACAGAATGAAGCTGGTCATTCACACCTGTGTCTCTCACCTCCCAGGCATGACTTTGACACTAGGAAGAATGGGACTTTTTGGCCGTAACTAGAATATTTTGAGTGTTTTTGAGGATGGTTTCTTTTGCTCTTCACCATGCTTTCTTATGAAGAGGTTCAGCTCCACATTGCCATTGCTGAAGCAGTGCTACATCACGGGTAAGAGCAGACATGAGACAGACAGCCTGGGTGCAAATCCCGGCTCTGCACCCTACTAGCCGTGGGACATTAGGCAAGTTACTTAGCTTCTCTGTGCTTTACTTTCACCTTCTGTGGGTGGAGAATAACAGTACTTATTCCCTGGGAGTGTTATGAGTATTAAAAGAGCTAACATGGAGTTGGGCACAGTGGCACATGTGCCTGTAGTCACGGCTACTAGGGAGGACGAGGTGGGAGGACTGCCCCAAGCCAGGATTTCGAGGCTATAGTGCATATTGATGATGCCTTCAGCCATTGCACTCCAGCCTGGGCAACACAGTGAGACCCTTTGTCTTTAAAAAATAATAAGGCCAGGCGCAATGGCTCACACCAGTAATCCCAGCACTTTGGGAGGCCGAGGCAGGCAGATCAAAAGGTCAGGAGTTCAAGACCAGCCTGGCCAATATGGAGAAACCCTGTCTCTACTAAAAATACAAAAAACTTAGCTGGGCGTGGTGGCGAATGCCTGTAATCCCAGCTACTCGGAAAGCTGAGGCAGGGGAATTGCTTGAACCTGGAAGGCGGAGCTTGCAGTGAGCTGAGATCCGGCCACTGCACTCCAGCCTGGGCGACAGAGCGAGACTCCGTCTCAAATAAAATAAAAAACGTCATGAAGTACCTACAGTTGTGCCTGATAGCAAGTGACTGCTCTGTACCCATTTGCTATTATTATTATTGGGACAGCAGTTAAGAGATGTGCCCAAAATCACAGAGCTATGTAACAGCAAACCAAGATTCCACCCAGGTCTTGTGGACCCTGGGACCGCTATTAAGAATCATTATGCCTTGTTGCTTTTTTTTTTTTTTTTTTTTTTTTGGTTGGAGTCTTGCTCTGTTGCCCAGGCTGGAGTGCAGGGGCATGATCTCGGCTCACTGCAAGCTCCGCCTCCCAGGTTCAGGCCATTCTCCTGCCTCAGACTCCCAAGTAGCTGGGACTACAGGTGCCCGCCACCACGCCCGGCTAATTTTTTGTATTTTTAGTAGAGACGGGGTTTCACCGTGTTAGCCAGGATGCTCTCAATGTCCTGACCTCATGATCCGCCTGCCTCGGCCTCCCAAAGTGTTAGGATTACAGCCACGAGCCACCGCGCCCAGCTGCCTTGTTGCCTTCTTAAGTGCAGGAGGTGTGTGCACAACCCAAGGGACCTAGACCAGACCTCAGATTCCTGGCGGAGAGTTTGCCAGGCTGTCCAGACAGGTCCCCATGTACACACGCTTCTAGGGAGGCGCCCTTACCTGAATGTAGTCCACCGAATCGCCGAGGGCCTTGAAGGCCGTGTACATGACCTCGCGCTTGCCTCCCCACTTCTGCATGATGCACGAGAAGGTGCTGGCCCGCACCACATCCCGCACACGGTCCATGCCCTCCCGCAGGCTGGCCTCCGTCTCACCCTCGCCCGCCTCATGGAAGTTGCTGCGCCACACAAAGAAACCGGCCTGCTCAGTGCCACCTAGCACCTCATGGAAGATGTCCAGCATGTAGGCGTCCTCCTGGCGGTTGCCGTCCACCACCATGACCACCTTGAGGTCAGGGAAGGAGATGCGCTGGGCCGAGCGCAGGCACTTGCGCAGGTAGTCGGGGTCCTCCTGGTATGCGGCAATGCACAGTGCCACCGAGCCCCGCCGCCGGGAGGGCAGCTTCAGGGCCTGGCCAGCCCGCCGCATGCGCCGGTGCTCCAGGAAGGCAAACAGGCTCTGAATGAGCAGGTGCAGGCCCAGGATGGCGCCGTACAGGCCGAAGGACAGGTAGTGCTTTTCCGTGTGGATGAACTGGTAGCCTGTCACATAGGCGGCCAGGATGCCACCCAGCACTGCCAGGGCAAACAGGCTGGTGCCCACCACACGCAGGGCTGTCGTCAGCTGCACCGGCATCTGGTGAGAGAAGGCAGGAGATGGAGGGTCAGGCAGGAGGCAGCATTTCCAGTCCGTGGGAGCAGGGGCATTCTCTGTTACTAGTGGACATGACCCACTAATCAAAACCATCACCGTTACCGCCTACTGAGCATAAGACTTGGTAGACTCAAGCCAGACTACTGGGGTTCAGATCCCAGCTCTGCCACTTGCTCTCTGTGCCCCCTTAGTCATGTCCTCTGTAAAATGTGGGTTGCAGGACTAACCTCAAGGCATCTTTGAGGATTAAATGGGTGACATATACAAAGCCCTTAGTGTAGCACTGGGATAGACAAGCCAAGGCCCAGAGGGTCACGTGACACCTGCTGGTGGGGGGCATAACTGGGCTGTACCTGGCCCAAAGCGCTGAAGAGGTAAGCTTCAAGGGGGTGAGCCTGAGGGAGGCAGCTCTGGGCACCTGAAGGCCAGGGAGGTAGCCAGTGTCCTAAAAACTTCCCCCTGCCCTGCACCCACTCCTGGAGGGGATATTCACCAGTAAAGCACAGCCACCAATAAGATCCCAGAAAAAAGTGCAGGAGGAAAAGAAACAACAAACAAAGGGGCATTGGGGAAAAAGCAGCAGCTTCCCTTTCTCAAGACAGTTATTGGAGAAACTCTCCCTGTCCTCCACTTTCTCACCTTTTACTTGAGAGGCAGGGAAGAAAGGGAAAGCAGAGGGGAGAGGCAGACCAGGAAATGCGAGCTGAGGAGTAGATGGCCTCCTAGAGCCCAGGGCTGAAGAGCGCACAGGGAACTGCAGCCACCACTGCAGCAGCCTCCACAGTGGCTGCCTGGGCATCCCATCCGCTTGGTCCTAGTGCCCGTGTAGCATGCATCTCTGTGCCTCTGCATGTCCCCCTGCCCAGCCACTCCTGGAAACAATGCCCGCTTTCCATTTGCAACTAAGTCAGGGCTCCTAACATCTGCCCTGTTGGAAACAGCTGTATTTTATAAGAAGAGCCCAGGACTTGGCACCAGAGAATTGGGTTTAAGACAGCACATCTGCCTCCTGGTTGCCTGACCTTGCCCCGGTTCTCTGAGACTTGGTCTCCCCATAGCACAATGGGAGTTCTAATAGATTCCTGCCTCATGTCTCAGGTAAGTCATTTCCCCAAAAATGGAAACACTTCCGGCCCTAGTGGAGAGGCTGACTGGTTTCCTCCAGAGCAGGTGGGGAGGGGGATGTGAGGGAGGGGAAAGAAGAGGTGACAAGGATGGCTGCCGGCCCTCCCATTCTGACCCACATTATCTCCTCTCTGCCACCTGCCTGATCTAGAGAAGCCCATGTTCACTGAGGTCTACAGACAATGATGCCTCACTTCCAAGCTTGCTCCAACTCTAGGTCTCAGAAAATGGGGCCCCCAAAACAAACACACTTTCCTGTCGGGACCCTCTCACATGGAAGGGGTGAAGAACACGCAGTCACTGCCTAAATCGACCTGAGACTCAGGCACCAGCAGCCTTGGCCAGGAAAGAGCTGCTGGCAGCCTTGCCTCTCCGGGAAGCCGCGGCCTCCGGGCGCTCTGCCCCACCGTCCCGGGGAGCCCGCCGCGTGCTTCCTTCCCAGGACTCCCATTCCTCCCTGTTCCCACCCTACTGCTCGCGCCTGCGGCCCAGGAGTCCCCAAGCCCGCATCCGCAGCCCAGGAGCGCCCCCATTCCCCTCCGGAGCTTACATGCTGAAGGGACGCAGCGGGTCCCCCCTGCCTGCCTGCGCTCTGGGTAGGGGAAGGGGGTGCCAAGGCCAGCCCGGCAACCTGGGCGCTGGCGCCCCACCTCGGTGCAGTGCCGGAGGCGGCGCCCACCAGGTCAAAGCGGCCGCGAACGCACTCGCCACGCTTCTCATCCCCGCTCGAGCCTCGCCTCTTGGCAAAGGCGGCGCCGGCCACACCCACGTGCCGGTTTCCCACGACCCACCCGGGAAGGAACGGAAAACCCAAGGATTCCCTGTCGGACCAGGCCTTGCTCTTCTTCCCGGAACCCCAGCTACCTTGGCAAAGTGTGCCTGTAGACAAAGGCGCAGCCCCGGTGTCGCCGGCCCTCTTCTTCCCTGGGCGGGACCCCTCCCCCGCAGGAATTAGCGGCATTACCCAGATTACTACCCCCAACCCCAAAGAGAGGTCCCTAAAATGTCCCTCAACCGGATACCCCACGTGCAATCAGGCGCTGGTGCAGGCTGTGGTCGAGGTTCTCCTGCCCAGACCTGGGGCGGGGGGCTGTGTCACCCCAAGCCGGCAGAGGCTGGGGGGTGATCCTAAAGCCTGGACAGCCTCCTCCTCATGCCCTTCGCTCATCCATTGGAGCCCAGCCCAGGCAAACTAACGCGCACTCGGCTTTCAAGGGCACAAGGTTGGGGGCGCGCTCAAGTCCGGTTCCCAGGACCACGGAAGGAGAACCCCCAGTCAAGGACGCACGCTTCTCCATCCAGCCTTCGAAACTTTGAGGGGCTGCTGGTGTGCAGCGTCTCTCCGGCTGACAGGTGCGCCCCGCGGCAGGGCCACACGCGGCGGCATGGAAACTTGTGCGCCCAGCGGGGCTCCTCCTCTTGTGCCCTGCCGCCCTCCGGACCCCTCCAAGCCGGCCAGGGGAGAGGAGCCCAGTCCCCCGGACACGTGCTGCCGCGGCCTGGTCGACCCGCAGGAACCTGGGCGCCCGGTACCTTGGTGCCCAGACAGGTGCGAACCCCCGGGCAGTCGTAGAAGGTGCGGGGGAGGGGTACCCCAACCAGCCTGGAGCCCCGCACCGGCGTCCGCCTCCTAATTCATTCACAAAACAGGAGCCGCCGGGGAGGAAGGCGGCGAGGCTGGAGGAGGAGAGGATGCAGAAAGAAAGGGAGGAGGGGTCAGTGGGGAGGGGGCTGCGGGAACGGCCGCCGGGAAGCCCGGGGCTGCCGCCGCCCCCAACCCGCCTCTCCGCGCCGGACTCGGCGCCCGCAGGGCTGGGAGCTGGCTGGGTGCGGGGGGCTCCGCGAGAGGCACCCCTGCCGCCCGACGCGCCCCGGCCTTGGCGCAGCCCCGCGCGGCCCGCCCCTCCTGGGTACCGGCCGGCCCGCGCTCACCGTGCCGCCGGCTGCCGCGCTCCGGAGCTCAGCAGGCCCGCGGCGGCTCCATGCCCCTCCTCCCGCTCCGCTCCGCGCCGCCGAGCGCTCCGACTGCCGCCGGCCCAGCCGAGCCGCCCTTAAGTACCCGCGCGTGCCCGCCAGGAGAGGCGCCTCCCCCGGCCCTGGGGCCGGGAAAGTTGACCAGAGTGGGAGGGCCCCCGAGGGCGCACCCCCGACCCCGCGCGGTCCCAGGGAGCGCCACGGGCCGGCGCTTGGATGGGACGCCTGGTCCCGGGTGGACGCGGCTCCAGCTCGCAAGACTCGCAGCCCCTGCGCCCTCTCCGAAGCTGGGTCCCGCGAGTGGGGCCGAAGGCCGCGCGGCTCCCAATCGCCCTGGGACCAGCTGCCAAGGCGAGACGGTCATTGGACTCAACCTAGAACCTGAAGCGTCGTTAACTTTCCAGATACCACGCAGGGACTTCCAAAATTGTTACTCTCCCTCCCCGCCCCCACGCCCCGCTCTCTAACCCGCAAAACCTACTCACCCTGCAAGGAAGGCGAGCGGAGAGCACTCTTCCCCGACTTCTGCTCGCGAAGGGGCAGTTCGCTGTCTAGGGGGCTCCCTAAAACCAAGGCAGCAGAACCTTCCTGCTGGCAGGAAAGAGGCGCAGAAGAGAATTGTCAAATGTAAAAAGGCTGGTCAAAGAAGGTGTTAACAATTGTGACAGCTTAGCTTTGAATTCCGCAGTGGGGCGCTGATGACTTTAAGGCGGTTTGCAAAAGCTGCAAATGGTTTTGCAGGAACCTTGGAGGTTCCGGTGTCTTCAAGCCAAAACAATTCCTCCTCTTCTTTTTCACACCTGTATTTCCGACATCCATGACCTCCTAAATTCCCAACTGACCTTATTGCCAGTAGTTTTCAGGTCCCTAAAAGATGGTACTAGACTTGGGTAAAGTGAGATGAAGTGAGTTGGGGTGCGCTGGGGTGGGGTGAGATCGAGGAGGGGAGGGCAGTTGTTAGCAGAGACAAGTTTAGAGCCAGCTGAAGGCGCTGAGTTTTTACATCTCAGGAAAACTTTAAGAGAAATTATAATTAATAACTAGTTTTTTAAAAATGAGTAGCCGGGCGCAGTGGCTCAAGCCTTTAATCTCAGCACTTTGGGCATTAATGACATGGTGACCCATGCCCGTAATCCTAGCTACTCGGGAGGCTGAGGCAGGAGAACCGCTTGAACCTCGGAGGTGGAGGTTGCAGTGAGCTGAAATCGCGCCACTGCACTCCAGCTTGGGCGGCGGAGGGAGACTCCGTCTCAAAAAAAAAAAAAAAAAAAAAAAGCTTACCTGTTTTCCAAATACACCTGATACAATTTCTATCACTTCTTCCCAAGCTGTAACAAATTTATAGGCACCTGAGCTGCAGTCTATAAACTTCTCCTCTCTGAAGTTTTAGGGGCTCAGGGACTTGCCTGCCCACCATCACTCAGTCTCGACCACAGAGCTGGCACCTCAGTCCCCGCAGGCAAGCAAAGACCCCAGGCACACCTACTCCACACAATTCCATCTTACATTATTGGCCAGGTACAGTGGCTCACACCTGTAGTCCCAGCACTTTGGGAGGCTGAAGATGGAGGATCACTTGAGGCCAGGAGTTCAAGACCAGCCTGGGCAACAAAGCAAGACTTCCCCCGTCTTTACAAAAATTAGCCAGGGCCAGGTGCAGGCTCATGCCTGTAATCCCAACACTCTGGGAGGCCGAGATGGGTGGATCATGAGGTCAGGAGTTCAAGACCCTGGCTAATATGGTGAAACCCCATCTCTACTAAAAATACAAAATTAGCCAGGTGTGGTGGTGCGCACCTGTAGTCCTAGCCACTCGGAAGGGTGAGCCAGAAGAATTGCTTGAACCCAGGAGGTGGAGGTTCCAGTGGGCCAAGATTGTGCCACTGCACTCCAGCCTGGGCAACAGAGTGAGACTCCATCTCAAAAAAAAAAAAAAAGAAAGAAAGAAAGAAAAGAAAAATGCATCAGCCAGGCATGGTGGAGTGCGCCTGTAGTCCCAGCTACTAGGGAGGCTGAGGCAGGAGAATTGCTTGAGCCCAGGAGGTTAAGTGAGCAGTGAGCTATGGTTCAACTACTGCACTCCAGCCTGGGTGACAGAACAAGACCCTGTCTCAAAAACAAACTCCTGGACTCCAGCAGGCCTTCCACCTCAGCCTCCCTAGGGCCTAGTCCTATAGGCATGCTATCCAGCCCAGCTGCAAGTGTTTTGAACTTCAGATGGCCTGAGGGGCCCTACCAGAGCCATTCCTACTTACACAAAGTTGGAGAAGAAGCCTTAGGTTGGTGGAGGGAAGGGCTTTAGAGTCTGCCAGTAAGCCCCAGTGTCTTCATCCCAGAGATGGGATTGCTAGGTGGACTAATAGGAAGTTTGAAGAGATTGGCTGAGGGTAAGCACTCAGTAAGTGTTACTCAACCAGAGAGCAGCATCCTTTGCCCATGCTATGGGTTCTACATGGCCATCCGTCTAGAGCACTCAGTGACAGCAAGTTCAAGGATCAGTGTTTGAATGAAAGAAAACCGCCTGGCTGGGTGTGGGGGCTCACCTGTAATCCCAGCACTTTTGGAGGCTGAGGCAGGTGGATCACCTGAGTTCAGGAGTTCAAGACCAGCCTGGCCAACATGGTCAAACCCCGTCTCTACTAAAAATACAAAAAATTAGCCGGGCGTGGTGGTGTGTGCCTGTAGTCCCAGCTACTCGAGAGGCTGAGGCAGAAGAATCACTTGAACCCAGGAAGCGAAGGTTGCAGTGAGCAGAGATCGTGCCACTGCACTCTAGCCTAGGCAACAAGAGTGAAACTCCGTCTCAAAAGAAAAAAAAAGAAAGAAAAACGGCTTGTCTGTCTTGCATTATGAACCCCGGAACCCTGGGCTACCTCCTCCACATCCAGAGGCATCACAGACCCCTGGAGTTGCTGCAGACAAGGATATCTCTGATCCTTCCTCCTTCCTAGATTTGCAATCTGCAACATCAGAGAAAATAAGCAGGGGCTGGGCAGGGGCAAAAATGAGTGCATCAGCCTGGTGGAGAGCAGACCCTCCTCTTAGAGGCTCATCTCCCTGTGGAGGGCGGGCCCCATGTGGCCAGGTGCTCTGTTGTCAAGAGAAGCCAGAAATTCAGATTTTGTATGTGAAATCTCCTAACTTTTTTTTTTTTTTTTTTAGGGCGGGAGTTTTGCTTTGTCACCCAGGCTGGAGTACAGTGGCTGGATCTCAGCTCACTGCAACCTCCGCCTCCCGGGTTCACGCCATTCTCCTGCCTCAGCCTCCCGAGTAGCTGGGACCACAGGCGCCAGCCACCTCGCCCGGCTAATTTTTTGTATTTTTAGTAGAGACAGGGTTTCACCGTGTTAGCCAGGATGGTCTCGGTCTCCTGACCTCGTGATCCGCCCGTCTCGG
The DNA here is from genome assembly GCF_002776525.5 of Piliocolobus tephrosceles. Classification (NCBI taxonomy): domain Eukaryota; kingdom Metazoa; phylum Chordata; class Mammalia; order Primates; family Cercopithecidae; genus Piliocolobus; species Piliocolobus tephrosceles. The sequence continues at coordinate 53,985,180 of NC_045450.1, read as the reverse complement.
CCTCCCAAAGTGCTGGGATTACAGGCTTGAGCCACCGCGCCCGGCCAAAATCTCCTTTTTTAAGCATTGGTAATTCAAATGTTGAAGGAAACACACACACACACACACACGCCAGACATAATGTGTCTGAGTCATATCCAGCCAACTGGCTGCTTGTAAGTGACCTGTTTAGAAGCCCAAGGAATGGAGCAGCCAGTTAGGAAAGATCCCTTCTGTCCTCACTCAGCAGCAACATGACTTCTCTGGGTGCAAGTTTATCTCCCTGGGGCTGGGCCAGGATCATCTCATGCCTAGTTAGTTTCTTAGACTCCAACTGTGTCCCAAGGCTTATTGCCCTTCTCACGCCGCCAGCTCCACGGAGTTTTCCAGGTGGTGGGGCTGGTTCAGCACCACCCCACGAGTCCATTAAAACCTCCTAAATCAACAGTGGGTCCAGATAGAACCTCATGAGGACAACAAACACCCTGCCCGTACCAATTAATTGGCTTTGCCCCCTAAATGGCCTACCCCAGGGAGCACTCTCTCTCTTTCTGATCTGCAGGGCCAAGGACCTGGTGTTACCAGGCAGATAAGAGAGTCTTTACCTTTGTGGCAGTCTACGCCAGGGAGGATTTGCCTGTAATTAGCATCCAGTTTGTGGTGTCCTATTTGCATTCATCCCTTCACAGGGAGGTGGGGAGGGGTATATTTAAGGGGCTGTTACAATCAAGCTCGAGTTTATCTCTGCTTACCACTGGGGATTTAGAAATAGGGCTAATTCCATACCCAATCACTTAAAAACGTGAATTCAGATGTTGCTGAATTGGCTTTTCCACAGGTTCCAGAGGATAAGCCTTCCCATTTGGCTCAGTAGTAGAAGATTCACGCTGCACTTACAACACTCATTTAACAAATGCTGAAGGCCTGCTCTGAGCAGAGAACAGTGCTTTGGCACCTGGAGATCTCGGGCTGGTCCCTGCCATCTAGAACGTTACCCATTTTGAAGACAAATGTGCTTGAGAGTACAAGTATAGGCCGGGTGCAGTGGCTCACGCCTGTAATCCCAACATTTTGGGAGGCCGAGGCAGGTGAATCACGAGGTCAGGAGTTTAAGAACAGCCTGGCCCACATGGTGAAACCCCGTCTCCACTAAAGATACAAAAACTTAGCCAGGCATGGCAGCGTGCACCTGGAATCCCAGCTACTTGGGAAGCTGAGGCAGGAGAATCACTTGAACCTGGGAGGCGGAGGCTGCAGTGAGCCAAGATCGCACCACTGCACTCCAGTCTGGGTGACAGGATGAGATCCCGTCTCAAAAAAAAAAAAAATTATAAGTATAAACTGTACAAGACAGTTTATAATTAAATATTGATGAGAGAATCCAATGTGAAGAGTTTGAGGATTTCAGGAAAGGTCTCTGTAAGCTGAAACAGGCTGGGCAGAGTTTCATGGGGAACCTGAGCTGCTATATAGAAAGGGAAGAACATTTTAGGTAGAAAGGATAGCTTAAGTACAAGGCCAGGTGTAGGAATGGGGGACGTGTGTTTAGAGGACAGCCAAGAGAGGCCAGGGTGGAAGACGAAATCTACACTAAAGAAGTTCCGCCAGCCTGACCAACATGGTGAAACCCCGTCTCTACTAGAAATACAAAAATTAGCCAAGCGTGGTGGCACATGCCTGTAATCCCAGCAGTTACTCAAGAGGCTGAGGCATGAGAATCCCTTGAACCGGGGAGGCGGAGGCTGCAGTGAGCCAAGATCGCACTACTGCACTGCAGCCTGGGTGACAGAGTAAGACTTGGCCTCAAAAAAAAAAAAAAAAAAAAGGGGCCGGGCATGGTGGCTCAAGCCTGTAATCCCAGCACTTTGGGAGGCCGAGACGGACGGATCACGAGGTCAGGAGATCGAGACCATCCTGGCTAACACGGTGAAACCCCGTTTCTACTAAAAAATACAAAAAAACTAGCCGGGCGACGTGGCTACTGCGGAGGCTGAGGCAGGAGAATAGCGTGAACCCGGGAGGCGGAGCTTGCAGCGAGCTGAGATCTGGCCACTGCACTCCAGCCTGGGCGACAGAGCAAGACTCCGTCTCAAAAAAAAAGGAGCTTCCAGCAGGGCCTGTTGTGTAGGAAGTGCCTGGTACCCCATTCAGGACACAGGCATGGGCAAGGACTTCATGTCTAAAACACCAAAAGCAATGGCAGCAAAAGCCAAAATTGACAAATGGGATATGATTAAACTAAAGAGCTTCTGCACAGCAAAAGAAACTACCATCAGAGTGAACAGGCAACCTACAGAATGGGAGAAAATTTTTGCAATCTACTCATCTGACAAAGGGCTAATATCCAGAATCTACAAAGAACTCAAACAAATTTACAAGAAAAAAACAAACAACCCCATCAAAAAGTGGGCAAAGGATATCAACAGACATTTCTCAAAAGAAGACATTCATACAGCCAACAGACACATGAAAAAATGCTCATCATCACTGGCCATCAGAGAAATGCAAATCAAAACCACAATGAGATACCATCTCACACCAGTTAGAATGGCAATCATTAAAAAGTCAGGAAACAACAGGTGCTAGAGAGGATGTGGAGAAATAGGAACACTTTTACACTGTTGGTGGGATTGTAAACTAGTTCAACCATTATGGAAAACAGTATGGCGGTTCCTCAAGGATCTAGATCTAGATGTACCATATGACCCAGCCATCCCACTACTGGGTATATACCCAAAGGATTATAAATCATGCTGCTATAAAGACACATGCACACATATGTTTATTGCGGCACTATTCACGATAGCAAAGTCTTGGAATCAACCCAAATGTCCATCTGTGACAGACTGGATTAAGAAAATGTGGCACATATACACCATGGAATATTATGCAGCCATAAAAAAGGATGAGTTTGCGTCCTTTGTAGGGACATGGATGCAGCTGAAAACCATCATTCTTAGCAAACTATCACAAGAACAGAAAACCAAACACTGCATGTTCTCACTCATAGGTGGGAACTGAACAATGACATCGCTTGGACTCGGGAAGGGGAACATCACACATCGGGGCCTATCATGGGGGGGGAGGGGGGAGGGAT
>NC_045450.1:53975726-53982004 GCF_002776525.5 Piliocolobus tephrosceles | reverse complement strand
AAAAAAAAAAAAAAAAGGAAGTGCCTGGTACCCTCTAGCTGCTGTGAGGAGGAGGATGCTAGGGCCAGAGCGGAGGACCTGCAGTGACCGAATAAGGAGTTTGGATTGTATCCAGTAGGTTATGGAGAATTACTGAACATGTCTGAGCAAGATAGGAGTAGATTGCAAGTACTGTTTGGGGAAGGTTGGGCTGGCAGCATTTTGGGGTAAGGACTAGGAACGGGGTATGGGAGATCTGTTAGGAGGCAGATGGAACAAAAGGCTAAGGAGAAGACGCGATGAGAAGTGTGGGTGCTGCCTTCTGGAGGTGGACTTGAGGACAGGCAGTGACAAGGACTAATTCTAAATGAGTGCCTTGGACGCCAGGAATAATCCTTCAACACGGGAGGCATAACCAAGAGAAAAGTACTTGGCAGTGCAGAGAATTCAAGGGGCCTTTCTCAAAGCTTTGGCGGGTGGGAGCTAACTGAAGCTGACAGTTCCACAAAGATTTCACCTTCCAATGAAATTTCAAATCCAAACTCACGAAATGCTCAAATATCTTGTACCTGTAACCTCTCTGCCATCACTGGTGCTGGAAGCTGCAGAGCAACCTTGCCAGGACCCAGGTGCTCCATCATCCCACAGTTCTGCTCTGCTGTCTCCTAGTGAGTGGCTTTGAGCAGGGGAGGTGGGAGGAGGGGCATCTGAGCTCTATAGGCTGCCCCCTCACCCTCTGCCCTCACGCTTCACTGCTCCTCCCTGGCATCCAGCCCATCACTTCCAGCAAAGCAAAACAGAATAGAGGATGGCAGCCAAGCTACCCAGGCTGCCTCCAACCCTCCAGGTTTCATCCCCATCCACTTTCCCTGGGCTGACCACCATGAAAACCTCTTGAAGCTAAGGAGGGCGAACTGAAAATGACTCCTGAATAGTAGCAGGTTATGTTCCCCCAGCTGACCAAACAGGGCTTTCTCTTCAAGGCGGCTTCAGCTGCAATACTAGTTAATACATAATTCAAAGTGGAAAGTGTGTGTCTTGACTACAGCAAGGCAGCTACTACCAAACAAAGTTATCCTTTCATAACTTTCCCCTCTTACTGACAAGCACTCTGTAATCAGGACCATTTCCAGGTGCTATGTTTGAAGAAGCAGGCTTAAGGACTTTCCTGTGCTGCCGTTAGAATGGTTCAATTTTAACTCCAGTCTCTCTCTCCTTTGATGGAAGAATCGTTTCATTTCAAATTAAGGGGCCTCTGCTCTGCTGGAGGCAAAGCGGTCAGCTCCTGCTAAGGGGCCAGGTTCTTTTATGCTGGCTTGAAGGTCAGGATTAGGAGGGGCACACTAGAGCGATAACCGAATATCAAATCAGACCTGGAGATGCTTTTCTCGGAATCCTAAACAGAAGCTCTTCCCAGCCATCTTTCTTTTCTCTCCCTCCTCTAGGAGAGTGTAGAAAAAAAAAAAAAAAAAAAACCCGGAAGGCAATTTTCAACACTTATCTATCTTTGGTGGAACATGGTGCAGCTACTAAAAAATATGTTCATGAGGACAATGGAGGAATACTCCAGACACCTACCTATGCAGTGTTAAGTAATGAACAGGAGACACAATTGTTATGTATGCATACCTACATTTATGTTGTTGTTTTCTTTAAAATCGTATGAATTAGGCTAGGCACAGTGGCTCACGCCTGTAATCCCCGGCACTTTGGGAGGCTGAGGTGGGTGGGTCACAAGGTCAGGAGACTGAGATCATCCTGGTCAACATGGTAAAACCCCACCTCTACTAAAAATACAAAAATTAGCTGGGCGTGGTGGTATGCACCTGTAGTCCCAACTACTCAGGAGGCTGAGGCAGGAGAATCATTTGAACCCGGGAGGCAGAGGTTGCAGTGAGCCAAGATCGCGCCACTGCACTCCAACCTGGCGACAGAGCAAGACACCATCTAAAAAAAAAAAAAAAAATGAATTAAAGGCAGGTGAGAAGTTCACCCAAATATCAAGGTCAGGTTTGATCATTAAGACCAGGTTTAGGCTGGGCGCAGTGGCTCACACCTGTAATCCCATTTTGGGAGGCTGAGGCAGGCAGATCACCTGAGGTTGGGAGTTCAAGACCAGCCTGACCAACAGGGAGAAACCCCGTCTCTACTAAAAATATAAAATTAGCTGGGCATGGTGGTGCATGCCTGTAATCCCAGCTACTTGGGAGACTGAGGCAGGAGAATCACTTGAACCCGGGAGGCGGAGGTTGTAGTGAACCGAGATTATGCCACTGCACCACTCCAGCCTGGACAACAAGAGTGAAACTAAAAAAAAAAAAAAAAAAAAAAAAAAAAAAAAATTCAGGGTTAATAACATATTAATAGGTTTGATATTAAAATCAAGTGGTAGAACAATGGATTTTTTTCTCTCAAATTTCTATTAATAAGTAAAACAATTTTGTAATAAAAAGGTATTTTAAGGCCAGGCACAGTGCCATGTGCCTATCATCCCAGCTACTCAGGAGGCTGAAGTGGGAGGATTGCTTGAGTCCAGGAGTTTGAGACCAGCCTGGACAGCACAGAAAGACCCCATGTTGTAAAAAAAAAATAAAGATAAATTCTCAGTTCACAGGATTTCCTTATAAGCTGGGGCAGGGTGGGGTGCAGTCTCTATCATACATGGATTCATGTGAAAAAGCTTTCACAACCTCAGTTTACAATGAAAGCAGTAAATAAAGTGGAAGGGCCAGGATTTAGAATTAGTGGTAGCCAAAAATGGAGTGATTTCCTTTATTTAAATTCCTCCCACTGTTCCTTTGAGAGAATTTAGCAGGGAAAGGCGGAGTCTGCAGAGCTGTGCCAGCTCTTCTGGCACCTTTGAGGGAATTATAAAAAGGCACATGGCTCGGTTGGCACATCCCCGCTGGGGCAGCCCACACTGACCTCCTCATCGAGGACCACAGTGGTCCTGGACAAGAGGGGGAGGCACATGCTAAATACGGCTCTAGGATTCCCCTAGAAGGAGGCTTTTCCCTGAAGAAAGGATTTCCAAGCCTGGTGATGTCAGCAGCAGTGTCCTCCCACCCAGGGAAGTCCCAGGGAGAGGTTCTCTCCTTCTGGCATTGTAAGCCTACTCCCACGCAAGTGTCTGCACCACACACGTGTACAGTTATGTGACACAAAATGGACACACAAGTGCACACTCTTTCCCAGACTGGCGGAACACAATCCCTGTCTACACTTAAGGTAAGCTTGTTCCGAATTTGTTTGGCTCTTGTTACAATAACATCAACTACAATTCTTTTTTTTTTTCCTCAGTCTTGCTCTGTTGCTCAGGCTGGAGTGCAGTGGTGCCATCACGGCTCACTGCAGCCTCAACCTCTTGGGCTCAAGTGATCCTCCCATCTCAGCCTCCTGAATAGCCGGGGACCACGTGCCACCATGCCTGGCTAATTTTTGTATTTTTTTGTAGAGATGGGGTTTCACTATGTTGCCCAGCCTGGTCTCGAACTCCTGGGATCGAGCGATCTTTCCACCTCAGCCTCCTAAAGTGTTGGGATTAGGCTGGGTGTGGTGGCTCACACCTGTAATCCCAGCACTTTGGGAGGCTGAGGTGGGCGGATCACGAGGTCAGGAGATTGAGACCATCCTGGCTAACACGGTGAAACCCCGTCTCTACTAAAAAATTAGCTGGGCGTGGTGGCGCTCGCCTGTAGTCTCAGTTACTCGGGAGACTGAGGCAGGAGAATCACTTGAACCCAGGAGGCAGAGGTTGCAGTGAGCTGAGATGGTGGTGCTACTGCACTCTAACCTGGGTGACAAGAGCGAAACTCTCCAAAGAAAAAAAAAGTGTTGGGATTACAGGTGTGAGCCAAGCCTGGCCCCACAATTCTTTTTTCTGAGACAGAATCTCCCTCTGTCTTCCAGACTGGAATGTATGGTGTGATCTTGGCTCACTGCAACCTCCGCCTCCCGGGTTCAAGCAATTCTCCTGCCTCAGCCTCCTGAGTAGCTGGGACTAGAGGCGTGCGCCACCACACCTGGCTAATTTTTAAAAAATATTTTTAGTAGAGACGGGGTTTCACCACATTGGCCAGACTGGTCTCAAACTCCTGACCTCAAGTGATCCACCTGCCTCAGCCTCCAAAGTGCTGGGATTACAGGCATGGGCCACCGTGCCTGGCCATGGTCCCACAATTCTTAATTGTGCTGGCACTTCTGCTTTATGCCTTCTTTCTTGATGAAAGACATCATTAGTCACTGTCACACAGGAGGTCCAAAGTTAGACCCTTTATAAAAGCAGCTAGAGCAGAGCTGAGGGTAGGGGCCATTCCCATCAGTGCCTTTGTTGGAGGGGACCCCCTCCCAAAATATGTCCTACTTGCAGCAGTTAATTTTTTTTTTTGGCTAGGACCCCCACTCCCCAAATTTCTTTTCTCATCAGATAAGCCAATGTAGTGATTCCCATGTCTGGCGGGGTGTGGCACAGTAGGCTTCGGAAAACTGCAGAGCTTTTGAAAAATCACGAATGCCTGGAACCCATCCCAGATCAATTTAATCAGAATCACTGGGGGTGGACCACAGGCTTGAATTAAAAAAAAAAAAAAATTCCCCAGGCAATTCTATTCTGCATCCAGGGTTGAGAAAACAGCCCAAGGGTTCTCCTCAGCTCACACTTACAAGTGCATTTCTGGCACCGAGAGGCCAGTCAAGAGCCAGCCAGTCAGGCGGTGAGTTCTAGAGCACATAAGAAGAGTGTCTGTCCATTTTCCTCCAGCACCAGGCCTGCCACGGTGTTGGCACCTGTTTAATTTACTGACCTTAAAAACTTAACAATGAGCTGGGCGCAGTGGCTCACGCCTGTAATCCCAGCACTTTGAGGGATTGAGGCTGGTGGATCACTTGAGGCCAGGAGTTCGAGACCAGCCTGGCCAACATGGCGAAACCCTGTCTCTACTAAAAATACAAAAAAAATCAGCCAGGCGGGGTGATGCACGCCTGTAATCCCAGCTACTCGGGAGGCTGAGGCACAAGAATCCCTTGAACCTGGGAGGCGGAGGTTGCAGTGAGCCGAGATTGTGTCACTACGCTCCAGCCTGGGTGACAGAGTGAGACACTGCCTCAAAAACAAAAACAAAAAAGTTAACAATGGACTAATGAGCTGTCAAGCCAGAAGAAACAAAATAAAAAAAGGAAGGATGTGGATTTGAGTTGGAAATTAGGAAGGAGAGCCAGGGAGAAACAGAGGAACAGGATCAGATGGATGAGATGAGTCCCCAGGTCTCTCTGATGCACCTGGAATTGGATTTCAACAACCGTTTTGTTCGCTAAGTTGCTGTCTGCTTTCTTTCCAGGAGAACTGGGAAAAACCCAGCCAGCCCTTGTCTGTAGGAGGACAGAGCTGTCAAAACAACTTGGATTCACTTTGTTTTCTAAAGGACAGAACTTCTGCACTGTGGGGTTTTCCTCACCCAGACATGGGGAAGGGTAGTCTCTAGAGACTCATGAGGGGTCTGAGCTGCTCTCTTTTGGGGAATAGAGTCCCTATGACTCTCCCTCACACCGCCCTGGTCTTGGCCACAGAGAAAGACCCACAACTTAGCGCCTGTCCGTTGAAATCTCGGAACAGCAAAAATCTCAGGTCTTTGAAACATTAGCGTTCCCATTCTCTTCTCTTCATAGACAGCCTATTTTCAGGCTGGCCTTTCTCTAGGATTAACATGGCCGCCAAGTTTTGAAGTTTTGAAGGTGGTGTGTGGTCCAATAAAGGTGTGTGTGTGTGTTGGGGGTGGCTCTAGAGACTCTGGGAGTACAGAGCAGGCCGATTTGTTCTCCCCAGCGCCAGGTGGCTACCTGTGTGTGTGATGATACATTAGAAAAACCCCACACAGGAGCTCTTCTGAGCTAGCTCTTGCTCTTAAGGTAGACAGTAAAGATGAAATCTGACATCATTTAATAAACCACTTCAAGGCCCAGTAGCTTTCCTAGTTCCCCAGCAGAGATGCTCCTGTCGCTCCGGCACCACACAGGTGCTGAGGCTCCTGCCCTCAGCCTCCTGCAGCTCCGTGCTGGAGTTAGGGGCTGGCCAACTGGTTGACTTTTTATTTGCAATAATTGACTTCTCTGGACCTTATTTTTCCCTTCTCCAAAGAGGGCCATTAACCCAGCTTCTTTTTCCTCTCTCAAGGAATGGTATGGGAATAGAGCTATTAATGTATTTATGCTTTGAGCTTCTTGTAAGGAATAACTGTTAGAAATGATACACTGTAGGCCGGGCGCGGTGGCTCAAGCCTGTAATCCCAGCACTTTGGGAGGCC
>NC_045450.1:53961557-53975626 GCF_002776525.5 Piliocolobus tephrosceles | reverse complement strand
GCAGTGGCTCACGCCTGTAATCCTAGCACTTTGGGAGGCCAAAGTGGGTGGATCACCTGAGGTCGGGAGTTTGAGACCAGCCTGGTCAACATGGAGAAACACTGTCTCTACCAAAAATACAAAATTAACTGGGTGTGGTGGTGCATGCCTGTAATCCCAGCTACTCAGGATGCAGAGGCAGGAGAATTGCTTGAAGCCGGGAGGTGGAGGTTGCGGTGAGCCGAGATTACGCCATTGCACTCCAGCCTGGGCAACAAGAGTGGAACTCCGTCTCAAAAAAAAAAAAAAAGATACACTGTAGGCTGGGCTCAGTGGCTCATGCCTGTATTTCCCAGTACTTTGGGAGGTCAAGGTGGACTGATCTCTTGAGGTTGGAAGTTCAAGACCAGACTGGCCAACATGGTGAAACCCCATCTCTACTAAAAAATAAAAAAAGTAGCCATGTGTGGTGGTGTGCGCCTGTAGCCCCAGCTACTCAGGAGGCTGAGGCAGGAGAATCCCTTGAACTCGGGAGGTAGAGGTTGCAGGTGAGCCGAGATTGTGCCACTGCACTCCAGCCTGAATGACAGAGTGAGACCCTGTCTCAAAAAAACAAAACAAAAAACAAACAAACAAAAATGATACAATGTTATTCTGAGAATGATATCTGAAAATTGAAGCCCTGCTTATAGGAAATGAATAGGAAAGCAACAACCTTCAAAAAAGACATTGCTGGAGTTCATGGGAAGACTTGCTACATTTTCTATGTTGCACATTTGCCACATGGCTTTCTGCTTCCTCTGCTCCCAGGAAGGCAGTCTTGGATGTTTACTATCTTGGCCATCCTACAAAAGAAGCTTTTCCATAAGCGATTTACCAAAGCTGCCAAAGTGCAGGAACAGGTGGGCTGTGGAGCTTTCATACACCTCCTTCCAGCTTCTGGGCAAACTACAAGGTCAAACACAAGAGGTAGAACAAATTTTGGTGTTTGAGGTTGTTTCTGTGGTTGTTTTCCCAGAGATGGGTTTGCTATGTTGCCCAGGCTGGCCTCAAACTCCTGGGCTCAAATGATCCCTCTGCCAAGGCCTCCCGAGTAGCTAGGATTACAAACTACCGTGTCTGGCTTGAGTTTGGGTTTTAATGTACTAGGACACTCTTTTAAGGCTATTTGGGCTAAAGCTTAACTTGACGTAGGTGTTTCATTTAAACAAGCAGGGAATCACTCTTTTTTTTTTTTTTTGAGACATAGTCTTGCTGTGTCACCCAGGCTGGAGAGCGGTGGCACAATCTCGGCTCACTGCAACCTGCACCTCCTGGGTTCAAGTGATTCTCCTGCCTCAGCCTCCCGAGTAGGTGGGACTACAGGTGCACACGACCACACCTGGCTAATTTTTACATTTTTAGTAGAGATGGGGTTCACCATGTTGGCCAGGCTGGTCTTGAACTCCAGATCTCAAGAGATCCACCTGCCTTGGCCTCCCAAAGTGCTGGGATTACAGGCATGACCACCGCGTGGGAACCACTTTCTTTATCCACACTTCCACTAAGAACAGATTTTAACAATTTGGAAATATAGTATCTATGTATCAGGTAGCAGCAAGCACGGTGGGAAAAAGCACAGCCTTGGGCCGGGTGCGGTGGCTCAAGCCTGTAATCCCAGCACTTTGGGAGGCCGAGACGGGCGGATCACAAAGTCAGGAGATCGAGACCATCCTGGCTAACACGGTGAAACCCCGTCTTTACTAAAAATACAAAAAATTAGCCGGGCGTGTTGGCGGGCGCCTGTAGTCCCAGCTACTCGGGAGGCTGAGGCAGGAGAATGGCGTGAACCCGGGAGGCGGAGCTTGCAGTGAGCTGAGATCCGGCCACTGCACTCCAGCCTGGGTGACAGAGCGAGACTCCGTCTCAAAAAAAAAAAAAAAAAAAAAAAAAAAAAGCACAGCCTTTGGAGCCAGACTGCTTGGGTCCAGTACTGGTTTGGCTGCTTCTAACTGGCTATGTAATCTGAGGCAGTTAGCCTCGTGTGTGCCTCAGTTTTCCTATCTGTAGAACAGGGTCACAGTAAGACCTATCTCACAGGCCCAATGTGAGGGTTAAAGGGATTCATATGTGTCACATGCACAGAAGAGCATAATAAGCTCTGTAGAGTGTTAAGTATAATCGTGATCTTGACATACAGTGATGCAGAGGTACAACCATTCAACCTAGACTTTCCAGATGAACCCAGTACTTTAAGGGGCCATCAGACCTTATGTCCTGAATCTGATTTGGGAAATACAGTCATTATTCTAGGGACATTCCAAACCCCATGAGAAGGCATACCCTATACACTAAGGGCAGAGTCTCAGAGATGAGAAACCTCTTTTAAATAGACCTGCAGGGGCTCAGGATTTCTCTCCCGGATGTGTACTTATAAGCCACTAACTAGTAATTATAAGCCACTAATTAGTATTTGCACCCGGGACATGGCTGCTGGTGGGTGTAACTTGCAAAGCATATTAGCGTGTCCCTGATGGTGGTTTTGGTACACAGAAAACTCCAGGCCTGAAGATTTTCTAGTCCTGAATTATTTAGAGAATGGTATCAACACTGCTTTGAGACTGAGCTTTTGCATTTCACGGGTGTTAAAGCAAAGTCAGCCGAGGGTGGGGGAATGTAGACGTGTACAAACTTTTGGGGGGACATTTGGTACTAACATTTGAAATGGTTACACTCTTTTGATCTGGCACTACAACCTCTTAAGACCTATTGCATAGTAACATTTCAGTATGCAAAGTTATGTTTGAGAACCATTGAAAAACCATTGGAAGTTAGAAACAAGTCAATGGAACCATCAATAAACAAATGCATGAGCTGCAGTTTACCCAAACAATGGAAGCCATGCCATCATCACAAAGGAAGAGATCTGTGAGTACTGATGTGAGTGTCTCCAAGGTGTATGACTCAGAAAAAATGATGTGGGACACTATTTGGGGTAATAAAATATGGTAATAAATAAAGATCTAGAGGGATTTTGCACCAGTTTATCAGTGGTAATCTTGGGTAGGAGTTGAGGTGAGATTGTGGGAATTTTTCTTTCTTTGGAAATACAGTATCTATTGGGTAGCAGCAAAGCACAGTGGTAAAAAGCACAGCCTTTGGAGCCAGACTACCTGGGTCCAAATACTGGTTTAGCTTCTCCTTACTGGTCATGTAATCTGGGCAAGTAATTTGCCTCTTGTGTGCCTCAGTTTTCCCATCCGTAGTCATAGTAAGACCTATCTCAGAGTGTGAGGGTCAAGGGAATTAACATGTATTGTGCTGGGCGCAGTGGTTCATGCCTGTAATCCCAGCACTTTGGGAGGCCGAGGCAGGTGGATCTTTTGAGCCCAGGAGTTCGAGACCAGCCTGGGCAACATGGCAAACCCTGTTTCTACTTTTTTAAAAAAACAAAAATTAGCTGGGCATAGTAGCATGCCCCTGTAGTCCCAGCTACTCGGGAGGCTGAGGCAGGATAATTGCTTGAACCCGGGAGGCAGAGGTTGCAATGAACCAAGATTGCACCACTGCACTCCAGCCTGGACAACAGAGCAAGACTCCATCTAAAAAAAAAAAAAAAATTAGCTGGGTGTGGTGCTGCATGTCTGTACTTCCAGCTACTCGGGAGGCTGAGGTGGGAGGATCACCTAAGCCTGGGAAGTAGAGATTTCAGTGAGCTGTGACTGTGCCACTGCACTCCAGCCTGGGCGGCAAAGAGAGACTGTTTCCAAAAAAAAAAAAAAGTGCCAAACTACATATACATTAAACTTGTTCTAATTCACATCACATATCATCTGAAAATGTACACAAATACGCACATTGTACCTGTGGGCTGTACCGCCCCTCAGACTTGAGGGCAAAGGGCCAGCACAGGGGAGGTGGTAGGCAGCCCATGTGTCAGCAGAGCGCAAACGCCTTCTTGGTGGGACCCACGTGTTGGGGTTCATGTGTATATGTGAGTACCTGAGTTAGCATCTCAAACTCTACTCTGCTTGAAAGGCTTTTACTTCTGTACTCACTTTGAGCGGGAGAAGCTCCATTGTATTCAACAGATGTTCAAAACATTTCATGGAGGGTCTTCCGATGTAGTAAACAGGCTCCTGGCTGCGACCCAGCAGACTTGGAGCCAAATCCCACCAAGGGAGGATGCCAAGAGCCTGCCTCCCTGTTCTTCAAGATTGTTGTGAGAATCAGACAAGCTTATGGATGGAAAATGACTTTCCAAACTAAAGGAAATGCAGACACTGATCCTGCAACACTGTGTTACAAAGAACCGCAGAGGGCATTCTGGGGGAGGGGCACAAAAACTAAGGCCTGGCAGCGTGGGGCTACTGACTCCCTATGAAGAACTGGGGAGGACAACAGGTGATGACCCCTCGAATGATAAGTTTCAGCTTTCCAGGGTCGAAGGTGGGGTCTGCATTCCCCTCTCACCTTGCTAGCTTGTGCAGAGGGCGCTGAGCACAGCCCTGAGCTCTGCCTGCAGGAAAGAGGCAGCACCGGGTATTGTAAGGAGCAACACAGGTTCCCAACCCCCAAGCGGTGATTCAGTTCCAACAGAGTGGAGCATGGCACGCAGAGGTGCTGCGCACTGCAGTGTGGCTGCTGCATGTGACTGCAGCATGTCTGTGGCTGCAGAGCTTGCTGAGGACACAGCCAGGCCCTCTGAGGTCAAGGCTGCTGCTGGGGGAAGGGACGTATTGGGGAAGAAGACCCCTCATGGTCAGGGAAATGTGGCACCTCTCACAGTTCCGTTTTCTGACTCTCTCCCTTTGCCACAGAAATTCTGGCCGAGATTTTAGATTTTTGTGCAGACTGCAGAAGCTTATCTGGTTTTCACAGGTCAGATGACTCATCTCTCGGCTTATCAATTGATCCACTTTCACATGTTGTAGCCAGCCCTCCAATGCGGCAAACAGTTGGGCAAGAGGCACAGTTAAGTGGCAGGCAGTGCTTCATTCGGTCACCCTCGCAGACAAAGGGACACAACAGGTGGATGGGCCCACGCTTGCTCTCCTCTTTTTGGGCCACTGAGGAGAAACTGCTGCTACCAGAGAAGAGGAGCTGAAACAACAGAGCCCCTGAGGCCAAGTTGGGAGATGGCATGAAGCGGGCTGGGGATCACTGCTTCCTTTTTATGGAGGGGAAAAACTGGCTGGGTATGGTTATATGTATTTCTTTCATTTTTTCCATTTCGGGGCAAGGCCTCACTCTGTCGCCCAGGCTGGAGTGCAGAGGTGCAGTCATAGCTCACTGCTGCCTCAAACTCCTGGACTCAAGCGATCCTCTTACTTCAGCACCCCTCCCTCCTGAGACCTGCTCTTACCTCTGGGCCTTCGCACTTGCTGTTCCCATTACTTGGAAAGATCTTTCCCCATTATTTCAGTGCTAATTCACCTCCTGATCATTATTCAAATAGCAACTTCTCAGCAAGGCTACCTCTGGACAACAAATCTCAGCTTACTGTTCCCACCCTCCTCCCTCCTGACTTTATTTTCTCCATAGCATCTCTCACCACTTGATTTTTTTTTTTTTTCCTTTTCTTCTGTTTTTTTAAGACAGAGTCTTGCTCTGTCACCCAGGCTGGAGTGCAGTGGCACGATCTCAGCTCACTGCAACCTCTGCCTCCTGGGTTCAAGAGATTCTCATACCTCAGCCTGATATCTCTATGGTATGAGAGATTCGCATACCATACATCCCAGTAGCTGGGATGACAGGCGCGCCCCACCATGCCTGGCTAATTTTTGTATTTTTAGTAGAGACAGGGTTTCACCATGTTGGCCAGGCTGGTCTCGAACTCCTGACCTCAGGTGATCCGCCCACCTCAGCTTCCCAAAGTGCTGGGATTACAGGTGTGAGCCACCACGCCCGGCCCCACTTGACATTGTTTATCTTATTTGTTGTCTGTCTCCCTCCCCTGCCTCATAAGCTCCCCCCAAGGGTAAGAGTTCTGTTTCGTTCACTGTTGTGTTCTCAGGGCCCAGTGCAGCATCTGGTATGTAATAGGTGCTCAATAAATTGTTGTCATTGCTTGCAGTTTGCTTTCCTACATCCCAGTCCCTGGCATACTGGCTCTTACATGTGGATGGGCAGGCAGAGCCGTAGGAAAGCAAAGAAGTGCAGGAGAGGGTGAACAAACGAAGCAAGGGCTGGGTGCGGTGGCTCACGCCTGTAATCCCAGCACTTTGGGAGGCCGAGGTGGGCAGATCACCTGAGGTCAGGAGTTGGAGACCAGCCTGGCTAACATGGCGAAACCCTGTCTCTACTAAAAACACAAAAAAATAGCTGGGTGTGGTGGCAGACACCTGTAATCCCAGCTACTTGGGAGGCTGAGGCAGGAGAATTGCTTGAACCCGGGAGGCGGATGTTGCAGTGAGCCAAGATCGCACCATTGCACTCCAGCTGGGACAACAGAGCAAAACTGTCTCAAAAAAAAAAAAAAAAAAAGCCAGGCATGGTGGCTCACGCCTGTAATCCCAGCACTCTGGGAGGCCAAGGCAGGTGGATCATGAGGAGGTCAGGAGTTCTAGACTAGCCTGGCCAAGATGGTGAAACCCTGTCTCTACTAAAAATACAAAAAGAAAAAAAACAACAACAACAATGAAGCAAGGGACGTGGAGGAGGAGGTTGGGAAATATGGGAAATTATGAGTGTGGAGAGATGATAAGGAGCAAAGCAAAAGATAAGAGATTTCTGATTAAATAACACTGAACTTGGAGAAGGGCAAGTTTGTGCCAAGGAGGAAGAAAAACAAAGCAGAGAGGGGAAACTCTCCAGAAAGTTCAGGAAGTCTAACCTGAAAAAGCAGCTGAAGCTTGGGCAGAAGCCTGGGGTTTGGCTGTAGCCACAAGTGGGGTCTCTGCATGCCTCCTGAGGCTGAGCCATCCCATGTAGAGCAAAGGGGTGGTGGATGGCGGGCCTGGGAACTGGAGGAAGAGCCTAGGAGTGGAAAAAGGAGAGGAGGAGGCACGGAGCCAAGCAGAACGCTGAGTGAGTGTCACAGAAGAGTCTAGGAGAAGGGCCACTGGGTGGTGGAGGACGCTGCAGGTGAGGGGCCAGCAGAGCCTCAGCGGGCCAGGTGGAGGCAGCAGTAGAAGGGGCGGTGGGAGGGCCAGGCGCGGTGGCTCAAGCCTGTAATCCCAGCACTTTGGGAGGCCGAGACGGGCAGATCATGAGGTCAGGAGATCGAGACCATCCTGGCAAACACGGTGAAACCCCGTCTCTACTAAAAAAATACAAAAAACTAGCCGGGCGAGGTGGCGGGCGCCTGTAGTCCCAGCTACTCGGGAGGCTGAGGCAGGAGAATGGCCTAAACCCGGGAGGCGGAGCTTGCAGTGAGCTGAGATCCGGCCACTGCACTCCAGCCTGGGCGACAGAGCGAGACTCCGTCTCAAAGAAAAAAAAAAAAAAAGAAGGGGCGGTGGGAAGTGGGAAGGTGGTCTCTGAGGGAGAAGAGCAGGGTGGGGGTGGGAGACAAGACACACCTCACAGGGTCCATGCAGGCAAGTGTCACTTTTGTTCCCGTATATTTCGTTTAAGTTTTGTGCTTTTATTTTTTGGGGGAGACAGAGTTTCCCTTGTTGCCCAGGCTGGAGTGCAGTGGCACAATCTCGGCTCACCACAATCTCCGCCTCCCAGGTTCAAGCAATTCTCCTGCCTCAGCCTCCCGAGTAGCTGGGATTACAGGCATGCGCCACCATGCCCGGCTAATTTTGTATTTTTAGTAGAGACGGGGTTTCTCCATGTTGGTCAGGGTGGTCTTGAACTCCCGACCTCAGGTGATCTGCCCACCTCGGCCTTCCAAAGTGTTGGGATTACAGGTGTGAGACACTGTGCCCGGCCGTTTTTGTGCTTTTATTATCCTAAAGTTTTCACATTCTTTCCCAAGGACTGTCATTCACACACACACACACACACACACACACACACACACACACACATATATAATATAGAAAATCTGGAAACTTTTAATAATTTGGTCATGTTTAAGAGGATTATATTAGGGCCCATTGTGGTGGCTCACACCCATAAGCCCAGTGCTTTGGAAGGCTAACGGGGGAGGATTGCTTGAGGCCAGCAGTTCAAAACCAGCCTGGGCAACATATCAAGACCCTGTCTCTACAAAAAAAAATTAGCCAGGTGCAATAGTGCACACCTGTGGTCTCAGCTACTTGGGATGCTAAGGTGGGTGGACTGCTTGAGCCCAGGAGGTTGAGGCTGCAGTGAGCCAGGATCATGCCACTTCACTCCAGCCTGGGTGACAAAGTGAGACCCTGTTAAAAAGAAAAAAAAATAGGCCAGGCGTGGTAGCTCATGCCTGTAATCCCAACACTTTAGGAAACCGAGTCAGGAGGAATGCTTGAGTCTAGGAGTTTGAGACAAGTCTGGGCAACATAGCGAGACCTCATCTCTGCTAAAATTTTAAAAATTAGCCAGGAGTGGTGGTGCACACCTGTGATCCCAGCTACTCTGACGGCTGAGGTGGAAGGATTCCTTGAACCCAGGAGGTCAAGGCTGCAGTGAGCCATGACTGCACTACTCTATACCAGCTTGGGCAACAGAGCAAAACTCTGTCTTAAAATAAAGGCCAGGCACGGTGGCTCATGCCTGTAATCCCAGCACTTTGGGAGGCCAAGGTGGGCAGATCACCTGAGGCCAGGAGTTTGAGATCAGCCTGGTCAACATGGAGAAACCCTGTCTCTACTAAAAATACAAACATTAGCTGGGCATGGTGGTGCGCACCTGTGCTTCCAGCTACTTGGGAGGCTGACGCTTGAGTCCAGGAGTTGGAGGCTGCAGTGAGCCGAGATTGTGCCACTGCACTCCCAGCCTGGGTGACACTGTCTCAAAAAAAAAAAAAAAAGAAAAGAAAAAGAAAAAATAAATCAATAAAGTTAGGCATAATGGTGGCACATACCTGTAGTCCCAGGTACTCAGGTGGCTGAGTGGGGAGGACTGCTTGAGTCCAGAAGTTGAGAATAGCCTGGGCAATGCAGTGAGACCTCACCTCAAAAAAAAAAAACCAATAAAGAACAGATGTTTTTAGCCACTTGCCAAACAGTTCAAATTAAGAGGTGATGTATAACTAGAGATAAAGGTACTAGGATGCTTCATGAGGCACTCGAGGGTTTTGGACTAGATAGTATCTTAGACTAATCAAGGTGGTCAATCAGGATCTGTCCTCAGAACTGGAATGCAGTTAATGCAAATGAAGTTGTAAGTGAAACGGATTGTGTAACATATTCGACCTGCTGATCTGAAGTGGGTTGTGGAGTCCAGTTAAAGGAAGGCCAAGAAACAAGCATTTTTATTGTATATGCAGCTGGCCCAAAGGAGATTCTTCTTATATTTGAAAGCCACAATGCCCATTTTCTAGACATCCTTGATTTGGAGAATAGAAATTAATCCAGCTACATTAGCTGAATGGAAATATTCCTTAAACACACCTAGCTAGGTTTGTTCTAATTCTCTGCTCACTAAGCTAACTTGTGATTCTGTTCCTAAGATGGCCTCTTTAAAGGGATGCCATCAAGGAAGTTCTGAGCTCAGAACCATGTGTGTGATCTGGCCAGAGAGAAATATCCTGTTGTTAACTAGCAAATGGCCATGTTTGTGCATAGATCCTTCAGTCACTCGAGCTTTTGGAAACGGCGTTTTGGTTCCTGTGGGTCTGGTCACCCCAGAGAGCGGGATAAAATCCTGTGATAAAATTCTGTACCTAGCCCCACAAAGCTGAGGACTGATCAAGCAGCTCTGGGTTGGCCTCATCAAGGTGTTGACAACGGGGAGGTATAATCTGAAGCAGCCAGCCAGTATGTCCTTTCTGTTATCTCTTTTAGCTGCAATCAAAATGCAGCGGCCAAAATACATAAAGAAATAAAGTGGAGACCACAGTGTTATATCTGAAATTGTTTCAACAGCCCTGGCATCAGGCCACCAGCATGCATTCTTTCCAGCCTGCATTCAGTGTGAACCCATTGTCTAGGCATTCATCTTTCTGAAGGAGCAGAGGACAGAAGGCAGGATGTAAACTCTCTGGATGCTTGTGGTTCTTTTCTCCTGATAATCAGGGCAACTCTGCAAACAGCAGCGGAGGGAGTGGAGAAAAATGGCCTGGGAGGACAAATACAGGGCTTACCCTTTTTCTCTGGAAGAGTCAACCAGCTTGATTGTCCTTTCTGGGCATCACAGCCTCTTCAACTCCATAGTTTTCCATCTCGACACCAGAGGACCATCTTTAGCCCTGTTGTTCTTTCCATCCAAGATAATTTTATTTCCTTTTGCATTATTTGACAACTATTCCCTTCCCCTCCCCACCTCCAACTGCATCTCCTACTCCGAAATGCTTCTTGAATAGCCAAGGGTGGCCAGCTCTGCTCCTCATTTTCCTGAGGAAGAAGAATCTCAGCCTGGACGAATATAGAGCTAGGTGACATATGGGTGGCCAATCTCTTTTCCCCAAGTTCCAAGCGAGTGGACAATTAGTCAAATGCCATCAGTCATGTTAAAATATACTTCCACCAGGTAGACATCCTTCTCTCAAAGCTAGAAGACAGTGAAAAATGTGCAGATTAATGAGATTTGTAATTGTTTTCTGTTGTTGTTGTTGTTTTTTTTTTTTTGAGACGGAATCTCGCTCTGTCGCCAGGGCTGGAGTGCAGTGGCCGGATCTCAGTTCACTGCAAGCTCCGCCATCCGGGTTCCCGCCATTCTCCTGCCTCAGCCTCCGGAGTAGCTGGGACCACAGGCGCCCGCCACCTCGCCCGGCTAGAGTTTTTTGTATTTTTTGGTAGAGACGGGGTTTCACTGTGTTAGCCAGGATGGTCTTGATCTCCTGACCTTGTGATCCGCCCGTCTCAGCCTCCCAAAGTGCTGGGATTACAGGCTTGAGCCACCGCGCCCGGCCCTGTTTTTTTTTTTTTTTTTTTTTTTTTGAGATGAAGTCTTGCTCTGTCACCCAGGCTGGAGTGCAGTGGCGCAATCTCAGCTCACTGCAACCTCCGCCTCCCGGGTTCACACCATTCTCCTGCCTCAGCCTCCCGAGTAGCTGGGACTACAGGCGTCCACCACCACGCCTGGCTAATTTTTTTATATTTTTAGTAGAGACAGGGTTTCATTGTGTTAGCCAGGATGGTCTTGATCTCCTGACCTCATGATCCACCCGCCTCAGCCTCCCAAAGTGCTGGGATTATAGGCGTGAGCCACTGCGCCCGACTAATTGTTTTCTCTTAACTGCACACCCTTCAGGCTGAATGAGGGAGTGCTAAACAGATGCCTTAGGAAGGGACCATGAAGACCCAAGTGACCAGCACCATAAAGCAACCCCAAGGGTCAGCATGCTGCCAGCATTCAAGAGGCAGCAGGGACACCTGCCGGAAGACCTGGGCATGGCTCTGGGTGCCTGGCCCTGCCTGCCTCCTCCATGTCCTTGGAGCCAGGTCTATGGCAGGACCACAATCTTCTTCTCCAGCTTCTGTGGAGGGAACAGGAAGTTTTTCATGATGTCATCCAGCTCTTCTAGGGCCAACTGGGCATGGAGCTTGGCCACGTCATCGGGCTCCAGACGCACCACGTGCTTCAGCAGGTGGTAGAGATCCTTGAGGACGGCGCTCAGCACCTGCACGAGAGAGAGAGCCGTGACCACCTGTCTACTGTGCCGGCATTTCTCAGTACGACTGAACTGCCCTCTCCTCCTGCCTGAGGAGATCTGTGAGGACATCCACAGACTTCCTGAAGATAATGTGGCTGGGTGCAGTGGTTCATGCCTGTAATCCACACTGTGGGAGGCCAAGGCAGGCGGATCACCTGAGTCCAGGAGTTTGAGACCAGCCTGGGAAATGTGGCAAAACCCCACCTCTACAAAATATACAAAAATTAGCCGGGTTTGGTGGCGCATGCCTGTAGTCCCAGCTATTCAGGAGGCTGGGGTTGGGAGTATCATCTGAGCCTGGGAGGTCAAGGCTGTAGTGAGCCACGATTGTGCCACAACACTCCAGCCTGGGCGGGAAAAAAGAAAAAAAAAAAAGAAGATAATGCATGGCAATCTTGGGTTAGAGAAGGAGGTAGGGGTGGTGCTGGCCCTTGTACTGAGATAGGTTTCCCATTGTGTGTATCACTCACCCCATGCCTAGTTACATGGCCTTGGGGCTTCTGCTCCCCTTTACTCCCAGGCCCAATCATAGTTCCCAGACTCCTTTTTTTTTTGTTTTTTTTTTTTTTGAGACGGAGTCTCGCTCTATCGCCCAGGCTGGAGTGCAGTGGCCGGATCTCAGCTCACTGCAAGCTCCGCCTCACGGGTTTACGCCATTCTCCTGCCTCAGCCTCCCGAGTAGCTGGGACTACAGGCGCCCACGACCTCGCCCAGCTAGTTTTTTGTACTTTTTAGTAGAGACGGGGTTTCACCATGTTAGCCAGGATGGTCTCGATCTCCTGACCTCGTGATCCGCCCGTCTCGGCCTCCCAAAGTGCTGGGATTACAGGCTTGAGCCACCGCGCCCGGCCCCCAGACTCCTTTATTCAGTCCCAAAGCACAGCAGAGACCTCAGGACCACAGACAGGCAAGACTGCCCAGATATGGTTCCTCCCAGAGCAAATGATTACCAGCATTTTTTCCTCCCCAGCTCCCCATAAAGCCCTCTGCCGCCACCCACAGAACAGACAACTATCTTACCAAACCCAGGAGGCTTTTTTTTTTTTTTTTGGAGACAGAGTCTCACTCCGTTGCCAGGCTGGAGTTCGGTGGCATGATCTCAGCTCACTGCAACCTCCACCTCCTGGGTTCAGGCAATTCTCCTGCCTCAGTCTCCTGAGTAGCTGGGACTGCAGGTGCATGCCATCACACCCAGCTAAATTTTGTATTTTTAGTAGAGACGGGGTTTTACCATGTTGGCCAGGATGGTCGAAATCTCTTGACCTCATGATCTACCCGCCTTGGCCTCCCAAAGTATTGGTATTACAGGCATGAGCCACCGTGCCTGGCCTAGGAGGCTATTTATTGAGCAATCATGCCTTTCCTTGCTCCTACTTTTAAAATCTGTCACCAGGCCGATGCAGTGGCTCACGCCTATAATCCCAGCACTTTGGGAGGCCAAAATGGGTAGATTACTAGAGATCAGGAGTTAGTGACCAGCCTGGCCACCATGGTGAAACCCCGTCTCTACCCAAAATACAAAAATTTGCCATTTGTAGTCCCAGCACTTTGGGAGGCTGAGGCGGGTGGATCACAAGGTCAGGAGTTTAAGACCAGCCTGGTAAACACAGTGAAACCCTATTTCTGCTAAAAATACAAAAAATTAGCTGGGCATGGTGGCAGGTGCCTGTAATCCCAGCTACCCGGGAGGATGAGGCAGAAGAATCACTTGAACCCAGGAGGCGGAGGTTGCAGTGAGCTGAGATCAAGCCACTGTACTCCAGCCTGGGCAACAGAGTGAGTGAGATTCTCTCCAAAAAAAAAAAAAAAAGTCTACTACTACAGTTTCCATTTTTCATGAGCAATGCTCCGATTTTATGGTCTGATATGGAATTAGGAGGGTGTGAAAAGTACCTACTCACAGGAGCTCCTACTTCCCCAAAAAATCCTCCCGACTTGGGAGCTAGAACTTCTAGCAAGAAACAGGTTTGAAAGGAACAGGGAAACAAAAATAAGGGGACTGAGGCCGGGTGCGGTGGCTCAGGCCTGTAATCCCAGCACTTGGGAGGCCAAGGTGGGTGGATCATTTTAGGTCAGGAGTTTGAGACCAGCCTGGCCAACAAGGTGGAACCCCGTCTCTACTAAAAATTAGCAGGTGTGGGCCGGGCGCGGTGGCTCAAGCCTGTAATCCCAGCACTTTGGGAGGCCGAGACGGGCGGATCACGAGGTCAGGAGATTGAGACCATCCTGGCTAACACGGTGAAACCCCGTTTCTACTAAAAAATACAAAAAACTAGCCGGGCGAGGTGGTGGGCACCTGTAGTCCCAGCTACTTGGGAGGCTGAGGCAGGAGAATGGCATAAACCCAGGAGGTGGAGCTTGCAGTGAGCTGAGATCCGGCCACTGCACTCCAGCCTGGGCGACAGAGCGAAACTCCGTCTCA
>NC_045450.1:53953373-53961157 GCF_002776525.5 Piliocolobus tephrosceles | reverse complement strand
CATCAAAAAAAAAAAAAAAAAAAAAAAAAAAAGTTTTGTATAATTGCCACATATGGAAATAACTTATTTTTTATAGCTGCAGAGGATGAATGTAATGCAATTTATTTACTCATCTTTCCAATGAAAGTAATTTAAATTCTTTATCTTTTGCTATTGCAAATATTGTTACAATAAACAGTTTTTTGAAGATGGGGTCCTGCTATGTTGTGTAGGCTGGTCTTGAACTCCTGGCCTCAAGTGATTCTCCCACCTCAGCCTCCTGAGTAGTCAAGATTACAGGCATAAGCCACTGTGCCCAGTGCAGTATGCATTCTGATACTTAAGTCATTACAGACATGTACAAGTATATCTGTAGGACAAATATCTAGAAATGGAATTTCTGGCTCAAAAGGTAACGCGCATTACAATTTTGATAGATATGGCCAGAGAGGTTCCAATAATTTACATTTTCCTCAAATGCTATGAAAATTCCTGTTTCACTGTATTCTTATCAGTGCCACATACTGTAAACTCCTTATTTTTGCTAATCTGGTAGAAAAAAATAGCATTTTGCTGTTATGAATTTGCATACTTCTAACAAATATATAAACATAAATTTGTGTTTTTTTCTAGTATGTATAATTCAGCTTCTTCTTAATGATTTGTAAAAACTCCTTTTTTTTTTTTTAAGTCCATTATCTGTCATATGAGTTGCAAATATTTTTCTTCCAGTCGGCATTTTTTCTTTGTGAAATTTTTTATTCTAGTCAAGAAATTTCCATTTTTGATGTAGTTAAATTTATCAATGTTTTCCTTTGTGGTTTCTGGATTTTGTATTTTGCTTAAAAGAAATAGGGCCTACAATCTGAGCCATTATACTATGCAATGTTTATTTTATTTTATTTTAATTTTAATTAATTAATTTATTTTTGAGACAGTGTCGCTCTTGTGGCCGAGGCTGGAGTGCAATGAGCGATCTTGTGTGGCTGGACCCTCCGCCTCCCCAGTTCAAGCCATTCTCCTGCCTCAGCCTCGGGAGTAGCTGGGATTACAGGCCTGCACCACCGCGCCCGGCTCATTTTGCATTTTTTTTTTTTTTTTAATAGAGACAGGGTTTCGCCATGTTGGTCAGGCTGGTCTTGAGCTCCCGACCTCAGGTGATCCGCCCATGTTGGACTCCCAAAGTGCTGGGATTACAGGCATGAGCCACTGCACCCGGCCTATTTTTTATTTCTGAGACCAAGTCTCCCAGGCTGGAGTGCAGTAGCCGAGACGGGTAGATCACCTGAGCTCAGGAGTTCGAGACCAGCCTGACCAACATGGCAAAACCCTGTCTCTACTAAAAATACACAAATTAGCCGGGCGTGGTGGTGCATGCCTATAATGCCAGGCTGAGATAGGAGAATCACTGGAACCAAGGAGGTGGAGGTTGCAGTGAGCCGAGATTGCGCCACTGCACTCCAGCATGGGTGACACAGCAAGACTCCGTCTCAAAAAATAAAAATAAGAATAAAAATAAAATAAAATATATAAACGTATATTTAACTTAATAAACTCTAAGCAAAGAGTTTGTAAGGCCATTTAACAAGGGAAACATCTAGATCTTGCCTTTAAAAGGCTTATAGTCTAGTGGGGATGAATAAGAAGATGTTCACGTAAAGACAGACAATACAGGATAGAACATGGTAAGGGTCATAGGGAGCAGAGAGAGGGTGATGAGACATCAGAGAAAAGAGAGGCCACATTTTAGGAACAGGAGACTGGAGATGGTGAATGGAAATGATGGGAAACAATCTAGCGGGTAACAAGCACATGGTCTGGGCCCAGGGTCCCTTGAACATTCCACCAGGTAGACTGTGTCTAGCACCACGTGTCTTGGACTTGCTGTAAGAAGAGAGCAAGAGCCTTTGTATCTTTTGATATTCCTGATCAGCATGGGCACTGGGGAGTGGAGGCAGGAAGTCAGGGGAAAGGACTACATAGAACAAGCTCCCCAGGCCGACCCTTCCCCACAGCCGACCTGCCTCTGGCTGCCTGTGCTCCTTTTTTCTTTTCTTGCCTGAACAAAGCTCCTCTCAAGGCCTTTGCATATGCTAGTCCCTCAGCCTGGGAGGCTATTAATATTTTGCTTCCTCTTGCTAGGACTCCTATATTCTTGGCCTCTGGGATTCTTCCCCTCACCCCCGCCCCAGGTCAGTCTTCCTGCCCTTCCTGGAGTTCTGTCTGTAGCCCCTATCAGGACTGTAATGGAAACATTGGGGGGCAGGCAGGTGGTGTAAAAAATAAATAAATAAAACATAAAATAAATATTCATTGTGTACTTTAAAAAAGGTTTTCCTCTCTAGATGGTAAGTACTATTGACACTGAGGCCATGTTTTGCCTTTTTTTCTTTTTTCTTTTTTGAGAAAGAGTGTTGCTTCGTTGCCCAGGCTTGAGTGCGGTGGCTCTATCTCAGCTCACTGCAAACCTCTGCCTCCTGGGTTCAAGCGATTCTCCTGCCTCAGCCTCCCGAGTAGCTGGGATCACAGGCACGTGCCACCATGCCTGGCTAATTTTTGTATTTTTAGTAGAGACAGGGTTTCACCGTGTTAGCCAGGATGGTCTCGAGCTCCTGACCTGAAGTGATCCACCCACCTTGGCCTCCCAAAGTGCTGGGATTACAGGCGTGAGCCACCATGCCTGGCGCCCTTGCCTTTTTCACTCTGGTATAACCCCAATGCCTCAGAAAGTGACTGGTACATTGCTCATACCTAAAAAAAATTATAAATGAATAGACATTCATGCGTGCTACTTCTGGCTAGTCTCTCACTTGGTAAAAGCAGAAACTCCTAAGAATGTCAACTGAAACACTGCCAGACAACCAAGGCCGGCTTCATGGGTATGCAACCTGCAGTCACACAAGGTCCCATGCTCAAGACAGCCAGGTTTGCTTGGTCTAATGATCTGCTGTTGCCATCCTAAAATTCTTCCAGCCTGGGTAACATAGCAAGACCTCATCTCTACTAAAAAAAAAAAAAAAAAAATCAGCCAGGCATGGTGGCACACGCCTGCAGTCTAGGGCTTGGAGGCTAGGCCTGGAGGATCCCTAGAGCTCAGGAGTTTGTGACCGCACTGAACTATGATCGTGCCACTGCACTCTAGCCTGGGAGACAGAGTGAGACCCCCATCTCAAAAAACAAAAAACAAAAAACATAATAATCTTATTTTTGAACTTTTTTTTTTGTGAGACAGTCTTGCTCTGTCGCCCAGGCTGGAGTGCAATGGCACGATCTTGGCTTACTGAAACCTCTGCCTCCTGTGTTCAAGCGGTTCTCCTGCCTCAGCCTCCTGTGAACTTGTGTTTTGTAAATGAAGTCCAATGGGACAGGGAGTATGAATGTCAGTGGAGGAGGTAAGATTGTGTCCACTCCTCTTTGCCAGAGCATTTGCATCTGGAGTTCACTGTGCCCCATAAGCACAGGATTCTGGTGGTCGCATTTGAACCAGAGCAACTCCATTTTGAGTGAGGGCTGGGAAAACGAGGCTGAGACTTGCTGGGCTGTATTCCCAGAAAGTTAGGCATTCCTAACCTCTAGACATTTATGGTTAAGGGAATAAATTAATAATGTTTACTAAACAGACCCAGACTTGGAGTGTCCAGATATCCCGATACCTGGAGAACAAAGACATTTTTAATTTTGCTTTAAAGATAATAATATTGATTCTTGCAAAATATAGTAATTAAGAAAATTAATCCTTTATCACAAGCCCTTGAAGTGGAGTACATCTCCCCATATATACGAGTATTGTATCTAGGGTGGACGCATTCCTCCTCTTACTTTCGGGAACGTCCTACTCTGTCTACGGAGTAGCTGTTCTTTCACTACTTTACTCTCTTAATAAATTTGCTTTACTTTGCACTGCGGACTTGTCCTGAATTCCTTCTTGCATGAGATCCAAGAAGCCTCTTTTGGGGTCTGGATCGGGACCCGTTTTCTGTAATATATATACACAATCACATATTTATACACACACACACCACTAATGGTACTTTCTTCTTCTTGTTTTGTTATTTGTTTTCCCCAGCAAGGAGCCCTGCATTTTAATCTGCACTGGGACCCACATATGATACGGTCAGCCTGCAAACAACCCTCACTGCTCCTTGCCCAGTGTCACCACGTGAAGCGTCTGAGTCCTGTGAGCAAACCTCAGCAAGATGCTGCCTGGTCCCTGCTGGGCAGTTACCTCCTGGGCTTTCTCAGGGAGCTTCTGAGCCACAGTCAGGTCTCCTAGGTCAGGGGCCTGACTCTGTGGCCTCGCCCGAGTGCCTTTTTTTTTTTTTTAGATGGAGTTTTGCTCTGTGCCCAGGCTGAAGTGCAATGGCGTGATCTCGGCTCACTGCAACCTCCGCCTCCTGGGTTCAAGCGATTCTCCTGCCTCAGCCTCCCATGTTGCTGGGATGACAGGCACCCACCACCACGCCTAGCTAATTTTTGTATTGTTAGTAGAGATGGGGTTTCACCATGTTGGCCAGGCTGGTCTCAAACACCTGACCTTGTGGTCTGCCAGCCTCGGCCTCCCAAGGTGCTGGGATTACAGGCGTGAGCCACTGTGCCCGGCTTCGAGTGCTCTTTCTAACCTGTCTTTGGGCGAGGAAGTCTTATCTTTCCTGAGGCTGGCAGCATGAAAATGAGCTAATTCCCAGCAGGGGATGACTCTTCACCGCTATTGCCTCATGATTACTCACTCATTCAATAATCAGTACTATGGGACTCTGTCATGCCCAGGCAGTGTGCAGGTGATACAAAAGATGAATAAGGCACGAACCCTCCCAGGTGGCAGCTACAGCCCTGTGGGGAGGCAGTACACACACCCCACATGGAGTGATCTCCGTTCTAAGAGAGAAATGCAGGCAATTCTGTAGAAGTAAGGGAAGTCATTTCTGCCTTTGGAGGTGGGTGGAGGCAGAGGAACCTGCGCCTGCTATGTGAAAGTGCCTTCACTCTGACATTTATTCCTAGCCAATGGGTGGCACCAAGGAAATGGCTTGGGGGAACTTTAGTAAGTCTTCTAGCTCCCAAGCCACCACACAAAAAAAGGCAGTTTCTAAGCAAAACCAGCATGCTTGCTATGCAGGTACAGCCTAAAGACAAATCGCTCAACACCCTCTCCAATGGCTTATAGCCCAAAGCGTCTCTATATATAGAAATTCTAGAGCTTCCACTTTTTTTTTTTTTTTTTTTAAAAGAGGGTCTGACTCTGTCACCCAGGCTGGTCTCCTGGCTTCCCGTGCCCCATCCTCCAGTGTTTGTTACAAGGTCATTTTTTTCCTCCTTCTAGAGGAATCTTTCACTTAGAAATATCTTTGAGATGTTTTTGCTAGAGCCTCCTAACATTCAAAGTAAAGTCAGCTTTTACTTGTTAAAAAGGGATATTCACAGGTATTCTGTTCTTTCTCCTTGTGGGTAGGAGTTCCCCCCGGGCACTGCTGTGTCCTTAAAATAACAATACTGCCTGTGCAAAACCCACTCCACACTTGAGGGGTGCTGAGCTCCCTGTTATCAGTTACCGGATCTCTTTTTTTAGTAACTGAGTGTTAAGTAAAGTCTCTTGCTTAATTAATGGGTCTATCTTAGCAACCCACCCTGGTATAGAGCTTCTTCCCAATCCCTGTGACTCTAGGGATCCCACACATCACAGGACTTCCTCTGGACTCCCCAAGGATCAAAGCTTCCTGCCAGCCAGGGATTGTCACCAAATCCCATGGATCAGGGGCTGAATACAAGGAGAGTTCAAAGGTAAAGTGACAGGAGCCTCTGTGGGGGGCAGGATATAGGCAATCCCACAGCGGAAACCTCTCATTATGAGTTCAGCACACCTGCTGTTCATTCCCGACTGTATCAGGCCCGAGGACTCCAGGGCAAGGTGGAGCGGGTATGGCTGTGAGTCGGCTGGGTGCGTCTCATCCAGAGGAAAGCTAGTTTAGCTGCTTGCAGTCAGTGGTTGAAACAAACACTTTCGCCATCTGAGAAGCTTAGGCCAAGGGTATCTTAAAGAAGTACCCAGACTCCTGGTCTGAAAACTCTTTGGAAGGGGGTGGCATTCAGGTTCTTTATCAAAAGAATTTAGAGAGCGCATGTGACACACACACACACACACACACACACACACACACACACACACACGGTCTCCCTCTCTCTTCTCCACCCTCCCTCTCTTCAGGCACCAGTTGCCCTGAAACACACAAAGCTGAAGCTTCAGGGACAAGGGCAGTCTTTAGGGTTAGACGTGGCTCAGAAAGGACCAGAAGAGGCTTGGCAAACTGAAAAGGGAACGGTGTGAGTAAAAGACTGCTTTGGGCACACAGGTGCACTTTCAATGGAAAAGCAGGAAGACAATGTTTGACTCTTTCAATGAGCTTGACCTGGAACATTTGTGGACTGGTTGTATCTTTAAGATCAAAAGAAGAAATAAATGGCAAATATCTTTCTTCTCTTTACTTCCTAAATGTATTTGTTTGATTATAAAAGCCGTATTACCACAATCCAGAATATATAAAAATAGAGGAAGAAAGAAAAAAGGCCTCTAGTTAGACTACCTCTCTAACACAAGCTCCATGAGTAAAGACAGTAATGAGTAGATTCATTTATACTTAAAAATTATTTTAATATTTTAAGGGTTATTTACATTTCAAGGTGTTTTTTACTACTGGAACTTAGTGAATAAAATGGCTACTCTGTTCTTATTGTGTGAGATCAACAAGACACAACACGAATGGTCAAAAATAAGACATTTACAGAAATAAGGACTCTGGAAATGGTGATCTAGCAGAGGCTTTTCCATCTATAACTTCTTAATGGGAAAATGAGTTGCTAAATAGAAAAGGACAAAAACATTAAATGCTAGCATACACTCACTGTGTCAGAGGCGTTGGAACCAGAGCAACTTCATTTTGAGTGAGGGCTGGGAAAATGAGGCTGAGACTTGCTGGGCTGCATTCCCAGAAAGTTAGGCATTCCTAACCTCTACATGTTTATGGTTAGGGGAACAGATTGATAATGTTTACCAAACAGACCCAGACTTGGAGTGTCCAGATATCCCAGTATCTGGGAACAAAGGCATTTCCAATTTTGCTTTAACTAAGGCATTCCTACTATTATGGTGGCTCACACCTGTAATCACAACACTTTGGGAGGCCGAGGTGGATGGATCACCTGAGGTCAGGAGTTCGAGGCCAGTCTGGCCAACATGATGAAACCCTGTCTCTACTAAGAGTACAAAAATTAGCTGGGCATGATGGTGGGTGCCTGTAATCCCAGTTACTTGGGAGGCTGAGGCAGGAGAATTGCCTGAATCTGGGAGACAGAGGTTGCAGTGAGTCAAGACCACCCCATTACAACCAGAGTGAAATTCCATCTCAGAAAATAATAATAATAATAATAATAATAATAATAATAATAATAATAATAATATTGATTCTTGCAAACTACAGCAATTAAGAAAATTAATCCTTTATCACAAACCCTTGTAGTGGAGCACATCTCCCCAAGATCTTTTTTTGTTTTCTGTTTTTTTTTTGAGATGGAGTCTCCCTCTGTCACCCAAGCTGGAGTGTAGTAGTGTGATCTGGGCTCACTGCAACCTCTGCTTCCCAGGTTCAAGTGATTCTCCTGCCTCAGCCTCCCAAGTAGCTGGGATTACAGACAAATGCTTCCATGCCTGGCTAATTTTTGTATTTTTAGTAGGGACGGGGTTTCACCATGTTGGTCAGGCTGGTCTTGAACTCCTGACCTCAGGTGATCCACCCATTTCAGCCTCCCAAAGT
>NC_045450.1:53951408-53953273 GCF_002776525.5 Piliocolobus tephrosceles | reverse complement strand
GATCTCAGCTCACTGCAAGCTCCACCTCCCGGGTTCATGCCATTCTCCTGTCTCAGCCTCCCGAGTAGCTGGGACTACAGGCGCCCGCCTCGTCGCCCGGCTAGTTTTTTGTATTTTCTATTAGAGACGGGGTTTCACCGTATTAGCCAGGATGGTCTCGATCTCCTGACCTCGTGATCCGCCCGTCTCGGCCTCCCAAAGTGCTGGGATTACAGGCTTGAGCCACCGCGCCCGGCCTTCTTTTCTTTTTTTTGAGAAGGAGTCTCGTTCTATCGCCGAGGCTGGAGTGCAGTGGCACGATCTCGGCTCACTGCAACCTCCGCTTCCTGGGTTCAAGTGATTCTCCTGCCTCAGTCTCCTGAGTAGCTGGGACTATAGGCGCATGCCACACCTGTTTTTTTTTTTTTTTTTTAAGTAGAGACAGGGTTTTGCCATGGTGGCCAGGCTGGTCTTGAACTCCTGACCTCATGTGATCTGCCCACCTCGGCCTCCCAAAGTGCTGGGATTACAAGCATGAGCCACTGCGCCCGGCCCACTACTTTATTTTCTTAATAAACTTGCTTTTACTTTGCAATGTGGATTTGCCCTGAATTCTTTCTTGCGCGAGATCCAAGAACCCTCTCTTGGGGTCTGGATAGAGACCCCTTTCCTGTAACAATTGTATTTAGAAATTCCATCTTCTATAGAACCAAGAGATGAAGCAAACAAAGATCAAAAAGAAAGAAGGCTACATTCCACACAATCCTATCAACCACCAATTGTGACTCCCTTTGTGGCTGAGAAATAAATAAGAGGCACAAAGACAAAAACAGAGGAGTAACAGGGAAGTTATACACCGAAATAAAAGACAGGTGAAGACAGGGGAAAGAGGTGAACTGGAGTTGTTGGCTGGAGATTGTCCTGGAAGAAAAAAAGTTTCTCTAGATTGAGGCCCATGAGAAGACTCCAGAATCCGACTAGTTCTGTTTAAAAACATGTTGGAATAAGCATTAGGTATGGTATAAATCTGTCAGAAAGCAACAGTCCATCTTCTAAGCACCTTCATCTTGCCCAAGATGTGATTTTGTGGCTGAGAGATGTGAGAGGGAACAGATGAGACTATTATGGGGCAAAGAGGCAAGAATCGTCAGTAGAGAACAACTCAGCAAAATTTCCCAAATTGTGTGCAGGAGACTAGGCTAAGTATTCTGCTGAATGGCTCCCACACCCACGAGTTCACACCCTGCTGGAGAAGCAGACACACAGAGTTAAACCTAATGGTCAGGAGGCAGGCAAACTGGGTGAAGTGGACCCTAGAGCTCCAATTACTAGCTAGGAAATTCTGAACAAACCACTTCTAGGAACCCCGGTGATCTCATCCGTAAAAATGGGAGTAAGTTTGCCTCCTGAAGGTTGCAGTAAGAATTAATGTATCTAAAGATCCAAGCACATGGCCGGGTATGGAGGCTCATGCCTGAAATCCCAGCACTGTGGGAGGCTGAGGCGGGTGGTTCACCTGAGGTCAGGAGTTCGAGACCAACCTGACCAACATGGCACAACCCTGTCTCTACTAAAAATAGGAAAAAAATTACCTGGGCATGGTAGTGGGCACCTGTAATCCCAGCTACATGGGAGGCTGAGGCAGGATAATTGCTTGAATCTGGGAGGCGGAGGTTGCAGTGAGCCAAGATGGCATCACTACACTCCAGCCTGGGGGACAAGAGCGAGACTGTCTCAAAACAACAACAACAAAAAACAAAGATCCAAGCACAAGGACTTGCAAATGGTGGGTGCTAAAGAAGTGATGGTTTGGGCCGGGCGCGGTGGCTCAAGCCTGTAATCCCAGCACTTTGGAAGGCCGAGACGGGCGGATCACGAGGTCAGGA
>NC_045450.1:53933902-53951308 GCF_002776525.5 Piliocolobus tephrosceles | reverse complement strand
AAAAAAAAAAAAAAAAAAAAAAAAAAAAAAAAAAGAAGTGATGGTTTGTCAATGAAGACTGTGACCTCTGTGAGGGTCAGGACCATGTCCATCCTGTAACTCTTACATCACTGAGGCCTGGAAGAGAGCCTAACATGTAGTAAATCTTTGAATAATGAATGAATGGCAATGGTAGCTAATCCTTACATAGTACTTGGTATATGCCAGGTTTGATTCTAGGCATTTTGTCTACATTAACTTAATCCCCACAACACAATTATCATTTCCAGTTTGCCCAGGTTCACACAGCTAGTAATGGGTAGATCCAGGATTCAAACCCTGGTAGCCTGACTCTAGAGTAGTATTCTTTATTAATCACTATACTGTACCGTCTCTCAAAGCAGTTGTTATTATGGCTATTATTATTATTGAGACAGAGTCTCTCTCTGTACCCAGGCTGGGGTACAGTGGCACAATCATAGCTCACTGCATGCAGCTTTGAAGCTCAGGTGATCCTCCTGCCTCAGCCTCCCAAGCAGCTGGAACTACAGGTGTGCATCACCATGCTCAGCTAATTTTTGTTTTTTTTTTTTTGAGACGGAGTCTGGCTCTGTCGCCCAGGCTGGAGTGCGGTGGCCGGATCTCAGCTCACTGCAAGCTCCGCCTCCCAGGTTTACGCCATTCTCCTGCCTCCACCTCCCAAGTAGCTGGGACTACAGGCGCCCGCCTCGTCGCCCGGCTAGTTTTTTGTATTCTTTAGTAGAGACAGGGTTTCACCGTATTAGCCAGGATGGTCTCAATCTCCTGACCTTGTGATCCGCCTGTCTCGGCCTCCCAAAGTGCTGGGATTACAGGCTTGAGCCACCGCGCCCGGCCAATTTTTTTTTTTTTTTTTAAGACAGAGTCTCACTCTGTTGTCCAGGCTGGAGTGCAGTGGTGTGATCTCGGCTCACTGCAACATCTGCCTCCCAGGTTCAAGCAGTTCTCCTGCCTCAACCTCCCGAGTAGCTGGGACTACAGGCATGCGCCACCACACCTGGCTAATTTTTGTATTTTTAGTAGAGACAGGGTCTCCTTTTTTTTTTTTTTTTTTTTTTGAGACAGTTTCGTTCTTGTCGCCCAGGCTGGAGTGCAATGGCGCAATCTTGGCTCACCGCAACCTCTGCCTCCTGGGTTCAAGCAATTCTCCTGCCTCAGCCTCCCGAGTAGCTGGGATTACAGTCATGCACCACCACACCCAGTTAATTTTGTATTTTTAGCAGAGACGGGGTTTCTCCACGTTGGTCAGGCTGGTCTCGAACTCCCGACTTCAGGTGATCCACCCGCCTCGGCCTCCCAAAGTGCTGGGATTACAGGCATGAGCCACCATGCTCGGCCAGTAGAGATAGGGTTTCACCATGTTGCCCAGGCTGGTCTCCAACTCCTGACCTCATGATCCACCCACCTTGGCCTCCCAAAGTGCTGGGATTACAGGCGTAAGCCACAGCACCCAGCTTTTTTTTTTTTTTGAGATGGAGTTTCGCTCTTGTTGCCCAGGCTGGAGTTCAGTGGCGCAATCTCGGCTCACTGCAATCTTCACCTCCCGGGTCTCCAGGTTCAAGTGATTTTCCTGCCTCAGCCTCCTGAGTAGCCGGGATTACAGGCACCTGCCAACACGGCTGGCTAATTTTGTGTATTTTTAGTAGAGATGGGGTTTTACCGTGTTGGGCTGACCTCAGGTGATCCACCCATCTTTCCTCCCAAAGTGCTGGGATTACAGGCATGAGCCACCATGCCTGGCCTCAGCTAATTTTTAAAAAAATTTTTTTGCAGGCCAGGCACAGTGGCTCATACCTATAATCCCGGCGGTTTGGGAGGTAAAGGTGGGAGGATTGCTTGAACCCAGGAGTTTGAGGCCAGCCTGAGCAACATAACAAGACCCTCTTGTCTATAAGAAATAATAGAATTAGTCAGGCATGGTGTCACGCATTTGTGGTCCCAGCTACTTGGGAAGCTGAGGAGGGAAGACCAGTTGAGCCTGGGTGGTTGAGGCTATAGTGAGCCATGATTGTGCCACTGCATTCCAGCCAGGGTGGCAAAGCAAGAAAGACCCTAGCTCAAAAACAAAAAATAAATTTTTTGTAGGGACAAGGTCTTGGTATTTTGCCGAGGCTGGTCTTAAACTCCTGGCCTCAAGCAATCTCCCCGCCTCAGCCTTTCAAAGTGGTTATTATTTTCACTACTATGGAGTGGGAGGCATGAGGCACATATAACCATCTACCTTACAAGTATATTGTGGGGATCAAAAAAGATAATGTATGTGAGAGTATTTCACTATTATCAGCAAAGTGATAAATAATTCAAAGTATTGCTATTATTACCACTACGTTAACAAAATTTGGTTTACCACCAAGGAATAAGAATAGGAGGGGAAGGCCAGGTGTGGTGGCTCATGCCTGTAATCCCAGCACTTTGGGAGGCCGAGGTGGGCAGATCACTCGAGGTCAGGAGTTCAAGACCAGCCTGGCCAACATGGTGAAACCCTGTCTCTACTAAAAATACAAAAAAATTAGCCGGGCATTGTGGCGTGTGCCTGTAATCCCAGCTACTTGGGAGACTGAGGCTGCAGAATTGCTTGAACCTGGGAGGCAGAGGTTGCAGTGAGCCGAGATCACGCCACTGCACTCCAGCCTGGGCAACAGAGCAAGACTCTATCTCAAAATGAATGAATGAATGAATGAATGAATGAATGAATGAATGAATGAATAAATAGGAGGGGAAAGGCACAGCTCTGAAAACAAAGAATAGAGAGCAGAAGCCAAAGGCAGAGTGGCTGGGTGGATGAATAAATGAAGGGGATTGAGAGGAAGAGGGAAGTGGCATAGATGCGGGGAAATGAATTTAATGTGGTCTGAGCACAGTATCGGGCTAGCGCGGATCAGATGATGTTGGTGGCTGGCATACTGGAAGCTCTGAACAAGCTATGCCGCAGAATGGAAAGCATCAGGAAGAAATCTGCCCGGCAAGCAGAAAGGGGCCAGACTCCAAGGTCTTTGAGGCGAGTGGCCTCTCTAAGATAATGGGCAGGAAACAAATAAATTGGGGAAGCAGAATGGACACAGACAATCTGGACCTCATTCAGGAGCTCTGGACTGAAGGAGAATAATGCTTTCCTGATAAAACCCAAACTTTCACTTTGATGGGTCTATGAAAAAGAAATTAGGGCCAATTCAAACCTGAAAGACCAGGCTTTTGAGACACTTCACTGAAAGCATTGGGACGGTCAGTAAAGAAAAGCAGGATTACTAATGTCTAAGAGATTTCTACCCATGCCTGACAGATAGAGAATCTCAAACACACTGAAGTTCACAGTGGCATTATTATTAACTGGACGTTACTGAGCTTTTCAAAAACCTTTTATTTTAAAAGTATTTTTCTCTGCTAGACCTAGAGATAAATGGCAGTTTCACCCTTTCTGGATTGTGTCTGGCTGCTAAATGGGGAGAGCATCTAAACTGCAAACTGGCGATGGGGTGGAAAGGGGATGAGGCGGGTATCATGTGTGGTTTGCACTGAGAAAAAGGGAGAAATATTTAACTGGCCAACTGCCAAAAATGCTGCAGGGACATGGACAGTCTAGGTTGTTTAGGGACAAAGACCAAGATTGTGGGTAGCAGTTAACCCTTAGGAGGGATGACAGCTCAGGGGTCCTAAACCAAAAATAGGCGGTCAGAACTCCCAACACCTAACTGTGTATGCTCCCCGGCTGGCTTATGCTGAGGCATGCTGCCCAAGGACTGGAGTAGTCAGTGACCTGCAGCTGGGACAGGAGTGGCAGCCGTGGTGGCAGGAGCAGCGGTGGCAAAATGTTTCAGAATGTCTTTAAATAGCAACCTGAGGAAGGCAGCAGCTTTCCTACACCCCCACAAGCCCTGAAATAGCACAAAGGCAGCAGGGAAAATGGTCGGAGTGTGTGCAAAGGCAGCAGGCTGTTTGTGAGAAAAGAGATTGGGAGCGTTGTCCTGAGAAGGTGAGTACAACCCCAGCTTTCAAACTGTACTCAATTATCACATATGGGGGAACAGGCTTCATTGTTTCCAGTCCTTCAAGATCTCCATGCAGACAACCCACTGAGGGCACCACAGTTCTATTTCCTTTCTGCACCGAAAGCCTCCCACGTGGGATCAGGCAGCATCTGAAAAAGGCTCACTACTACTGTTTATTGAGTGTTTACTACATTTCAGTCATTGTGCTAAGCCCTGGGCACACATTATCTCATTTAACCCTATGAGGCAGGTATTATTAGCCCCAGTTTATGAATTAGGGCACAGGAGGTTAGGGAGGTTTAGAGATTTGCTCAAGGACAAATAGCTAGAATTTAAATCTGCATCTGTCAGATCTAAGTTCACAAACCTTGCTTTTCATATGTGCATTACTAGGAAATCCAGTGTGCATGAGGACACCATGCAGAGAATTCCATCTTCCTCCTGCACCATCAAAAGTTGTTTATTTGGATGGTGCCTGGCTGGTGAGAGAAGATGGGGAGCAGCAGATGGGCTGGTGGCTGACTCCATGGTTTAGGCTTCCTTTAGGATGCCAGTTTGCTTTAGGGCACCCTGAATCACCTCAGGCTTGCCCTGGTCACACAGCCTCAGGTCATGCCTCTGTGGATAGAGGAAGTGCAGACTGCAGTCCTTAGGGCATTTGCTCACGGGAATTCAGCTTTGTGCAAGATGCTTCAGGAACGTAAGGTGCTGCAGTAGGACCAAAGGCCAAAAAACCCAGAGTCCCTGACACATCAGAGGCTCTGGTAAGGGTTTGTATTATGTGCTAATATACGCATGGCATGATCCAGACTGGAAAAAACAACCTCCCACCCACACCAGAGAAGTATGGCTATAGAGCTGGGTGTGGTGGTTTATGCCTATAATCCCAGCACTTTGGGAGGCCAAGGCAGGCAGATCACTTTAGGTCAGAAGTTTGAGACCAGCCTGGCTAACAAGGTGAAACCCCGTCTCTGCTAAAAATACAAAAATTAGCCAGGCGTGGTGGCACATGCCTGTAATCCCAACTACTCAGGAGGCAGAGGGAGGGGAATTGCTTGAATCCGGGAGGTGGAGTTTGCAGTTAGTCGAAATTGTACCATTGCACTCCAGCCTGGGCAACAGAGAGCCTCCAACTCAAAACAAAATAATAATAATAATAATAATAAAAAAGAAAAGTATGGCTACACCATCCAGAGTGTATACCATTGCCTCTGAATGATACCATCATTCTAGTTAATGATTCTCTATCCTCACTACTCATTAAAATCCCCCAAAGAACTCTGTTTTTTTTTTTTTTTTTTTGGAGATGGAGTCTCGCTCAGTCGCCCAGGCTGGAGTGCAGTGGCCACTGCGACTGGCCAGGTTTTTGTATTTTTAATACAGATGGGGTTTCACCATGTTGGCCACGCTGGTCTCTAACTCCTGACTTCGTGATTCACTGCCTTGGCTTTCCAAAGTGCTACGATTACAGGCATGAGGCACTGCTCCCAGCTGATTCTTTTTTTTTTTTAATTTCTTTTTATGGGCCAGGCACGGTGGCTCACACCTGTAATCCTAGCACTTTGGGAGGCCGAGGTAGGTGGATCACACGAGGTTAGGAGTTCCAGACCAGCCTGGCCCACATGGTGAAACCCCCGTCTCTACTAAAAATACAAAAATTGGCCGGGCGCGGTGGCTCAAGCCTGTAATCCCAGCACTTTGGGAGGCCGAGACGGGCGGATCACGAGGTCAGGAGATCGAGACCATCCTGGCTAACACGGTGAAACCCCGTCTCTACTAAAAATACAAAAAAACTAGCCGGGCGAGGTGGCGGGCGCCTGTAGTCCCAGCTACTCCGGAGGCTGAGGCAGGAGAATGGCGTAAACCCGGGAGGCGGAGCTTGCAGTGAGCTGAGATCCGGCCACTGCACTCCAGCCCGGGTGACAGAGCAAGACTCCGTCTCAAAAAATAAAAATAAAAATAAAAATAAAAATACAAAAATTAGCCAGGTGCGGTGGTGGGTGCCTATAATCCCAGCTACTCGGGAGGCTGAGGCTGGAGAATCACTTGAACCCGGGAGGCGGAGGTTGCAGTGAGCTGAGATCACGCCACTGCACTCCACCAGGTGACAGAGTAAGAGAGACTCCGTCTTAAAAAAAAAAATACATAAATAAAAATTAAATTTATTTTTATGCTCCCCAGGTGACTCTTACAATCTAATAATAATAAGATGCTCCCCAGGAAACTAATAACCTAATAATAAGGATGCAGGATGGTAGGAAAAAACACTGCTAGGAGACTGCAAGAGAGATACCATGGTTTCAAAAGGAGAGGTCACTTTTTCATAGACTTTGCCTATGAAAAATCTAAGCATCAGGTACAGGCAAAGTGATTTGGACATAACCTATTGCACTTCTTGGAATTTTCTGAATTATCAACAAGGATTTTATTTTCCAGAAGGCAGGTGGTCAGAATAAGTTTTGACCCACAAATTAAAATTGCATCTTTTCCTCAAAAATATTTTTAAAAATTTGTTCTTAAGCATACGTATGTGAAGCATGATTCTGAAGAGAAAGTCACAGGCTACCAAAATGCATTTTTTTTTTTTTTGAGATGGAGTCTCGCTCTGTCACCCAGACTGGCGTGCAGTGGTGCGATCTCCACTCACTGCAAGCTCCGCCTCACCGGTTCACGCCATTCTCCTGCCTCAGCCTCCCAAGTAGCTGGGACTACAGGCGCCTGCCACCATGCCCGGCTAATTTTTTGAATTTTTAGTAGAGACGGGGTTTCACCATGTTAGCCGGGATTGTCTCCATCTCCTGACCTCGTGATCCGCCCGCCTCAGCCTCCCAAAGTTCTGGGATTACAGGCGTGAGCCACTGAGCCCGGCCCTGAAGTGTATTCTGTAGGAAGATGAAAGGATAAGATAAATGCAGCTCCTCCTTGGCTGGGAGCAAGCATTATGGCAAAAACCTCTGCCCAGAGGGGACGAATTAAAGGAAATACATGAGCTAAAATTTTGACAGCTAAATAAATATAAATATAATGGGAAGATGCCTTTTCTTTTTTTTTTAGATAGAGTCTTACTCTGTCACCCAGGCTGGAGTGCGGTGGCACGATCTCGGCTCACTGCAACCTCTGCCTCCCAGGTACTGCTTCAGCCTCTTGTGTAGCTGGGACTACAGGTGCATGCCACCACACCCAGCTAATTTTTGTATTTTTAGTAGAAATGGTTTCACTATGTTGGCCAGGCTGGTCTCAAACTCCTGACCCTCAGGTGATCCACCTGCCTCGGCCTCCCAAAGTGCTAGGATTACAGGCGTGAGCCACCACGCCCGGTCAGAAGCCAAAGTTTGAAAAGCAGAATGGTTCTAGCCAAACATCAGTATTCATTCTGTCACTCTGCCTCAGGACTCCTTCACTCAGCTGCTTTGGTGATAGCATGTCCACAACCCAACTGCAACAACAAAAAAACCCTGTAGGTGTTTCCAAGTAAAGTGGCAAAATTCCCTCCTTAAGAGACCTTAAGAAAACTTGTTCAGACAACTTTTGCTCTTGGGAAACCTGAACACTAGATTCTGGAAGTCCCAGAATTCCCAGTTTATTTATTTATTTTTTTTAGACGGAGTCTCCCTCTGTCACGAGGATTTTGGAAGTCCCAGAATTCCCGGTGTTTTTAGACAGAGTCTCCCTCTGTTACCAGGCTGGAGTGCAGTGGTGCTATCTTGGCTCACTGCAACCTCTGCCTCCTGGGTTCAAACATTTCTTCTGCCTCAGCCTCCCGAGTAGCTGGGACTACAAGAGTGCACCACCACACCCACCTAATTTTTGGATTTTTAGTAGAGATGGGGTTTCACCATGTTGGCCAGGATGGTCTCGATCTTGTGACTTTGTGATCCTCCCTCTTTGGCCTCCCAAAGTGCTGGCATTACAGGTGTGAGCCACCTTGCCCAGCTTAGAATTCCCAGTTTAAGATCAAGATTTAAAAAGTAATTTATTGCAAAGGTGGGTACCAAGAAATTTAAGAGCAACGTTCTATGCCTCTTTTTTCTTTTTTTTTTTTTTTTGGAGACAGTCTTCTCTGTTGCCTGGGGTGGAGTGCAGTGGCACAATGACAATTCACTGTAGCCTTGAACTCCTGGGCTCATGTGATCGTCTTGCCTCAGTTTCCAGAGTAGCTGGGACTACAGGCATGCACCACTATACTAAGCTAAATTTTTTATTTTTAGTAGAGATGAGATCTCACTATGTTGCCCACGTTAGCCATGCCTCTTACAGAAATGATTTCATTCACTCATAAACAGGGCAAAGTGCTAGCTTTTGGGAATATAAAAGTGAATGGAGGTTGGGGGCAGTGGCTCACACCTGTAGTCCTAGAAATCTGGGAGGCTGAGATGGGTGGATCACTTGAGCCCAGGAGTCCAAGAGTAATCTGGGCAACATGGTGAAACCTCATCTCTATTATACTTTAATTAAACTTAAAGGAAAAAAAGCCTTTACACAAAGAGTATAACATGTAGTGGAGTCCTACAGGATTAATACAAACTCATCAGATGGATAGCTGGGGGAATTTGAGGCATAAGAAACAGTACGGACCAAGATGTGACCAAGATGTGGAGGCAGGAATCAGGATGGCAGATTATTCTGGGGCTGCCATGAGCTTCTCAGCGCATAAGAAGGCAAGCACAGGACAGAAAGTCATAGAAGGCAGGTGGGTCCAGATTACAAAGGGCCTTGTATGTCATGCAAAGGGGTCTGACCTTCATCTGATAGACCACAAGGAACCACTGAAAAATTATTAGTCGAGACCAGACTTCAGCAGATTTGCATCTCAGAAAGATCTCTCTGGCTGTAGTCCCATTACCATCCCTGGGTAACTAAACACCTGTCGACCCAGGAGAATTAAAGAGTAGAAAAGTGGCCAGGCCAACATGGTGAAACCTCATCTCCACTAAAAATACAAAAATTAGCTGGGCGTAGTGGTCGCACACCTGTAATCCTAGCTACTCGGGAGGCTGAGGCAGGAGAATCATTTGAACCTGGAAGGCAGAGGTTGCAGTGAGCAGAGATTGTGCCGTTACACTCTATCCTGGTGACAGAGCAAGACTCTGTCTCAAAAAAAAAAAAGAAAGAAAAAGAAAAAAAGAAAAGTGGCCAGGCATGGTGCCTCACGCCTGTAATCTGAGCACTTTGGGAGGCCGCGGTGGGTGGATCACCTAAGGTCAGGAGTTTGAGACCAGCCTGGCCAACATGGTGAAACTCCATCTCTACTAAAAATGCAAACATTTCTGGGCATGGTGGCTTGCGTCTGTATTCCCAACACTTTGGGAGGCCAAGGCAAGCGGATCACTTGAGGTCAGGAGTTCGAGATCAGCCTGGCCAACATGGTGAGACCCCCGTCTGTACTAAAAATACAAAACATTAGCCAGGCATGGTGGCATACGCTTGTAATCCCAGCTAATTGGGAGGCTGAGGTGGGAGAACTGCTTGAACTGTGGAAGTTGTAGTGAGCCGAGATAGCGCCAATGCACCCATCCCAGCCTGGGCAACAGAGCGAGACTCCGTCTCAAAAAAAAAAAAAAAGTTAGCTGGGCGTGGTGATGGGTGCCTGTAATTCCAGTTGCTTGGGAGGCTGAGGCAGGAGAATCACTTGGACCTGGGAGGCACAGGTTGTAGTGAGCCAAGATCGTGCCATTGTATTCCAGCCTGGGCGACAAGAGCAAAACTCTGTCTCAAAAAAAAAAAAGAGTAGAAAAGTCCAGGGTTTCAAGACCATCCTGGCTAACACAGTGAAACTCCATCTCTACTAAAAATACAAAAAAATTAGCTGGGCATGGTGGCAGGCGCCTGTAGTCCCAGCTACTCGGGAGGCTGAGGCAGGAGAGTGGTGTGAACCGGGGAAGCGGAGCTTGCAGTGAGCCGAGATCACTCCACTGCACTCCAGCCTGGGTAACAGAGCGAGACTCCATCTCAAAAAAAAAAAGAGAAAAGTCCAATGGCTAAGGAAGCAGAAGTCCCAGGAACCCAGGTTTGTCCTACTGCACTTGTAATACTTCACCTCTTCCTCAAGTATAATCTCAAGCCAGTTCTAATTAGTTCCTTCAGAACAGTCAAGCTGGCAATAAGACAGCCTGGGTTTGCGTTCAGTTCTCCTGCTTACTGGCTGCGTGGCATCCGAATGTAAACCTTCTGGACCTGAATTTTCTTATCTGTAAATAGAGTTAATAAGCATATGTCTCTCCAAAGGTTGTCAGGGGGACTCAGTGAGATAATAATGTAAAGAATTTAGCGCTCTGCCTGTCATACAATCAGGGTTAGTTATATTACTATTAAAAATCAAACATTGGGCCGGGCGCGGTGGCTCAAGCCTGTAATCCCAGCACTTTGGGAGGCCGAGACGGGCGGATCACGAGGTCAGGAGATCGAGACCATCCTGGCTAACACAGTGAAACCCCGTCTCCACTAAAACATACAAAAAACTAGCCGGGCGACGTGGCGGGTGCCTGTAGTCCCAGTTACTCGGGAGGCTGAGGCAGGAGAATGGCGTAAACCCGGGGGGCGGAGCTTGCAGTGAGCTGAGATCCAGCCACTGCACTCCAGCCTGGGAGACAGAGCCAGACTCCGTCTCAAAAAAAAAAAAAAAAGAATCAAACATTGGAGGACATGGAATTTACTTGACGCAGATTTGCTATGAGCAAACAATCCATGGGGTGATGAGCAATGAGCTGGAACAAACCCCAGAGCATCAATCCAGACTGTCATTTCACGTCACCCCAAGGAAGGTACACTTAGTCAGAACTCCTCCCTTTCAGAGGATGGAGCAAAGATAAATGGGTTTTGCAACCCATAGGCCCATCTGATTATCAGCAATAATCACTCTCTGGGAAGAAATAATCCCTGAATCAGGTTGTAGACAAGGAGGAAAAGTCCCAGGACTGACTCCCCAGCTTGGCAGCCCTGAAGGTGTCTGGTCTCTTTCAGTTTTTCTCTAACCCCCTGCTTTTTTTAGTTCTGTGTACATTGTGGGAAGTTGCTGGATCGCGTAGTCTGTGGTTGGACTGTGCTTTTGGCAAGAGGTAGGGGAGCATGAGGCAGGGTAAAAAAAGAAGCCAAGGTTGTTTCCTGCTTTTGCTCTCTTATAGAGCTCCTGCTGGCAGGTCCTGGGAGGTCAGGAAACCTGGGTGCCTGAACGCTTTCCCATCACTGTCTCATCATTCTCCTGGGCTGGCAGTAAATATGCCAAAGGAATGTGGTCTGGCCTCTTTTCCTTTTGGATACCATGGTTTCTGGGATTGGAAGCAGCCTTCTGTTGGCCATGATCTGTGCAGGGAATGCCCAGGTGACTCAGAATTGGAGTCCTTCAGGTGACAGGGACATAGAAGATGGTGTGTGAGCTCTGGAGCTACACTGCCTGGGTTTATCTACTGCCCTGACACTTAATAGTTGTTGAACAAGTTACTTATCTTCTTTGTCTTAGTCTCCTCATGTTTAAAATAGGGATAGTAGAATTCTGTGAGCCTATTTGGCTTAGGAAGCTGGCCGTAAATAAAAGAAAAAATAGTGATAGTAATCATACTGAAATGGGGTTATATGAGGATCTGGTGAATTAATTAATGTAAAGCACACAGATATAAGTGCTGTCATATAGTAAA
Source organism: Piliocolobus tephrosceles (assembly GCF_002776525.5). Lineage (NCBI taxonomy): Eukaryota > Metazoa > Chordata > Mammalia > Primates > Cercopithecidae > Piliocolobus > Piliocolobus tephrosceles. The sequence goes on along the minus strand of NC_045450.1, from coordinate 53,939,673 downwards.
TGCCTAAATCAAAGTGTTTTTGTGTAGTTTTAATTTATACTCTATTTTTCAGAAACACAACTACCATATAAACTGAGAGAATATTTTTATTTCTTTGGGATTTTACAAAGAGCAATTAATCATTTTCGAAAACCAGGCCATTCACAGGAACCTATAGTCCCAGCTAATAGGAGGCTGAGGCAGGAGAATGACGTGAACCCGGGGGGCAGAGCTTGCAGTGAGCCAAGATCACACCTCTGCACTCCAGCCTGGGCAACAGAGCAAGACTCCATCTCAAAAAAAGAAAAAAAAAAAAAAAAGAAAATCAGGCCATTCAAGGCTGGGCGCGGAGACACACACCTGTAATCCCAGCACTTTGGGAGGCCCAGGGCGGGCGGATCACGAGGTCAAGAGATTGAGACCATCCTGGCTAACATGGTGAAAACCGCTCTCTACTAAAAACACAAAAAAATTAGCTGAGAGTGGTGGCGGGCGCCTGTAATCCCAGATACTAGGAGGCTGAGGCAGGAGAGTGGTGTGAACCCAGGAGGTGGAGCTTGCAATGAGCCAAGATCGCGCCACTGCACTCCAGCCTGGGTGACAGAGTGAGACTCCGTCTCAAAAACAACAACAAAAACAACAACAACAACAACAAACAGAAAATCAGGCCATTCAGTATCTCTCATGGTACTCCTGAGTTGCCAATATGTCTGAATCAATTTGCATTTGTAGCAGTTACATTCGTGGTCACTCTCTATATAAAAGCAACTGAATAGTTCATTATATCTTAGAGTTAGCCTAGACACATTAAAATGCATAGTATTTTATTACAAATGACTATCCTTTTATTTCTTCTTGGTATTACAATTAGGGCATGATATTGATTTTTAAAATATGCATGTAGGTTAAGCTACAAATTTTATTTTGGGAAAATAAATAGAGCACTAAAAAATACTGGTTATAAGACTTTGTTGGGCCGGGCGCGGTGGCTCAAGCCTGTAATCCCAGCACTTTGGGAGGCCGAGACGGGTGGATCACGAGGTCAGGAGATCGAGACCATCCTGGCTAACACAGTGAAACCCCGTCTCTACTAAAAATACAAAAAAAAACTAGCCGGGTGAGGTGGCGGGCGCCTGTAGTCCCAGCTACTTGGGAGGCTGAGGCAGGAGAATGGCGTGAACCCGGGAGGCGGAGCTTGCAGTGAGCTGAGATCTGGCCACAGCACTCCAGCCTGGGTGACAGAGCGAGACTCCGTCTCAAAAAAAAAAAAAAAAAAAAGACTTTGTTATAATAAAAGTACATCGGGTCTGATATACAGAAAGAGGCTGACGGAGTAGACTTTCCCAAACCTGGTGCTTAATTTGTCCTCTAACTCACCTTAACGATGTTACCTAAAATACCACGGATAATCAGACAAACCTTCTTCCAGATGAACAAGATGAAGGAGGGAATTAAATAAGAGGAAGAAGAGGGAAAGTATTCTATTTCATTAGTACTTGGCCAAGGTAAGTTACCAGTAATAACTGGTAACTTGCATTGCTAATAAGTGCTAATTCTTCCCGGCATTAACTTTGGAAAATTATAAACTATTGTCTCTTCATGAGCTTTAGTTGCCTAATTCATAAAACAAGATGGTTGCATTATTTCCCAAAGTATCTTCCAAGGAACTTGGCCTGCTTATGATGAAAAAAGGGTCCCTTGGTAAATGAATTTAGGAAATTGTTGGGTTTTTTTGCTGCAGGACTTCGCAGACTCCTTAATAGGCTAACATGTACTGAGTCTCCAAGAGGAGAATGTCTAGTTGTATACAGCATTTTCTAAACTTATTGACCAGGAAGACCTTATTTCAAAGGAGCAGCTCATGAAGTTAGTGTGCCAGGGACATCTCTGTGAAATATAAATTAAATAGTCTAAGTCCTCTTCCACTTCTAACATCTTAAAATTCTGTGACATTAAATGTGTAAATGAGAGAATCTTGGCCATTTTAAATAACAATCAGAAGAGTAAAGCAAAAGCTAGCCTACAGAAAATAAAACATTGTAAGTCTGATGTAGAAGAGGAAAACAAACCAAGTTCTGACACATGTAGATCTATGTAAATGATTTTGCAGAAGAGGCAGAAAGGGAATAGTTTTAAATGTTAAGTTTCTACACTGTCCCTTATGTCATCACTAGCAAAGGTTGAACATTTATAGCTTAGCAATCCCAGTAAGGTACTGAGTCCTCATCTTTAATTTTCTTTTTTCTTTTTCTTTTTTTTTTTTTTTTGAGATGGAGTCTCACTCTTGTTGCCCAGGCTGGAGTGCAATGGCACAATCTCGGCTCACTGCAACCTCCGCCTCACGGGTTCAAGTAATTCTCCTGCCTCAGCCTCCCAAGTAGCTGGGATTACAGACGCCCACCACCATGCCCAGCTAATTTTTTTGTATTTTTAGTAGAGACAGGGTTTCACTATGTTGGCCAGGCTGGTCTCGAACCCCTGAGCTCAGGCAATCCACCTGCCTCGGCCTCTCAAAGTTCTGGGATTACAGGCGTGAGCCAGCACGCCTGGCTCAGCTTTACTTTCCAAACCCATCACTAACATCATGTGGATTTGGCCAAGTTACTGTTGAGGAAATCTATGGGATTATTCCCTAGTCCTAGGCACTGGCCCCAGCCTGACTTTGCACGAATGGCTATGGTGGAGGCTGAAGCTGATTTTACATAAACCAGCATCCCCACACACCGCACATGGCCCAGCCAAGTTGGCTGATCTGGGGATGAACATGTAGTCTTAGTTGGAACATTAAGCCTCCTTTCTACAATTTTTGCATTTGGGTCTAGAAAGGGAATCTGAGTGTTGGATATAACACTGGGCCACCATCAGTGGTTATGTTGCTGCAACAGGAAGAAAGCCAGATTCCAGGACAGGGGACTGAAGCTGAAACGAAAGGGAAGCATGGGCAGGAGATAAGAGTATTCCAGTTTGCGATTCTGAGTCGCTGACCCCCCAGCTCTCTCTCTGCTTTTCCCACAACGTGGTTGTTCAGCCCTTCTATGGATACAACAGGTTAAACACTCCCTTTGTTTAAGCTTGTTTAGACGACGTTTGCTTTTACTTAAAACCAAAGAACTCTGATTACAGTCACACAGTCCCTTCATACCTACTTTCTCCATTGATAAAGATGGAAGAATGAAGCCTGTCTCCCGAAAGCTGGTGGACTGAACATATGCACACATCACTGCTCTCTCTTGAAATCCCACTAAAATTGGCCGGGCGCGGTGGCTCAAGCCTGTAATCCCAGCACTTTGGGAGGCCGAGACGGGTGGATCACGAGGTCAGGAGATCGAGACCATCCTGGCTAACACGGTGAAACCCCGTCTCTACTAAAAATACAAAAAACCAGCCGGGCGAGGTGGCGGGCGCCTGTAGTCCCAGCTACTCCCGAGGCTGAGGCAGGAGAATGGCGTAAACCCGGGAGGCGGAGCTTGCAGTGAGATGAGATCCGGCCACTGCACTCCAGCCCGGGTGACAGAGCAAGACTCCGTCTCAAAAAAAAAAAAAAGAAATCCCACTAAAATTATGTAGAGGGATAAAAAAAAAATTGGCATCTTTAAGTTACCAGAACAAAAAGAACTAACAAGACAACAGCAACAAAAGTTTTGATACTAGAAAGTAGTTGGATGAATCCTAGGGTCATGGTCTTGATCTGCCCAGGATAATACATTTTATGGCTGATGCCCTGGTAATAATTAATAGTATCCTCTTTCACCCTCAAAAGTGTCCCAGTCTGGCTGATAAATTGATTCATTAAGCCTAAGAGTCCCAGAAGCAGGCCTAACGTACCACAGAATCTCAGAAAATTTTAGGAGCTGATGGCACCATGCCTCTTAAAATCAGGGTGAACAGAAGACCTGGTTGAGAGTATGTCTGAGTAGCAATCAGGTTCCCTGAGCCCTCTTCTACTACTCTCTGCATCCAGGTAACTGCCCCTCCCCAACCAGCAGAAGCCAGGAGTGTTTACCTTTGGAGGGTTCTACCAGAGAGACTCTGGATTAGATACAGACACAGACGGGAATGCGATGGTAAAAACAGGAGGATAAGTGAAAGTCTACATACTGAATGGTGAGACCTCCATCATTCTCTTTCCACTCATCTTCCGGAACCCTCCAGTCAGGCTTTTATCCTCTATGGGAGACCAAGATTCTCTTTTTTTTTTTTTTGAGACAGAGTCTCGCTCTTTTGCCCAGGCTGGAGTGCAATGGAGCGACCTCAGCTTACTGCAACCTCCGCCCCCAGGGTTCTAGTGATTCTCCTACCTCAGCCTCCTGAGTAGCTGGGATTACAGGCCCCCACCAACCATGCCCTGCTACTTTTTTTGTATTTTTAGTAGAGATAGGTTTCGCCATGTTGGCCAGGCTGGTCTGGAACTCCTGATCTTAGGTGATCCAGCCGCATTGGCCTCCCAAAGTGCTAGGATTACAGGCGTGAGCCACTGTGCCTGGCCGAGATTAAGATTCTTTTCTGCCAAGCCCCCAAAAAAGACTTCAACATAGTCACAGTACGGTGTCTCCCAGTGAAATCACCTGACCAGATCATCACCCTCTTATAAAGTCCTCTAGTCCATAAATAAGTACTTGTACACAGAGTTTCATCAGCTTTTGAGTGCTCTGTTCTTAAATCTTGCAGTAGGCTTAGAAGTAACCAGTCCAGACAAGAGCAGTAGATGAAGGCTTATAGGAGACATGCCTCCAAGAAGATGAAGCTGTTAGATTACCTGATGTGTTTGAACCTTTTATGAGATTTATAAACTTTCAGCAAAGATTGGAGATGAATTAATGATAGGTTCATAGAAAAGTAACAGATGTAAACATGAGACATTTATTAACTTCAGAGAAAACTAAAATTCAAACAAGAAAGGAAACGTGATCATAGAATAGATAACAGTTTTAGTCATAATAATATAAACACTGAATGCTGATATTAAAAACCTGTAATGTAACTAAATAGAATGGAGAGGAGGAATATATATATTTGTGAGAGCATGTTAATAATAATAATGATAATGAACACATATTGAGCTTTTAGAACCTATACATGCTAAATGCTTTTCATAGATAAACTCAATTAATTCTTATAACAATTCTATAAGTGGTACTATTATTATTTCCATTTTATAGATAAGGAAGTTGAGAAGAGAGGTCAACTAATTTGTGCAGGGTCTCACTGCCAGCAAGTTGCAAAGCTGGGATTTCAGCCTGGACATCCAGCTCCGGAGTCCATACTTGAAGCCAAAGCCACTGGACTGTTTCTTCATCCCTCCCACATAGGCCAGTTTTTCCACCTTTGGAACAGAAGCTGAGGGGGCTCACTTTTATACATGAGATCTACTAGGAGGTCAAGTGAACTGAAAAATCAAGGCTGGGTGCAGTGGCTCCCACCTGTAATCCCATGACTTTGGGAGGCTGAGGTGGGCAGATGGCTTGAGCTCAGGAGTTCAAGACCAGTCTAGGCAACATGGCAAAACTCAGTCTACACAAAAAACACAAAAATTAGCTGGGTGTGGTGGTGTGTGCTTGGGACTTCCTCAGCTTGGCCTCCTCTCGGCTACTCAGGAGGCTGAGGTGGGAGGATTGCTTAAGCCCGGGAGGCTGAGGTTGCAGTGAGCTGAGATTGTGCCACTACACTCCAGCTTGGGAGACAAAGAAAGACCCTGTCTCCAAAAAAAAGAAAGAAAAGAAAAGAAAAGAAAAGAAAAGAAAGAAGAGAAAGAAAGAAAGAAAGAAAGAAAGAAAGAAAGAAAGAAAGAAAGA
>NC_045450.1:53910605-53933892 GCF_002776525.5 Piliocolobus tephrosceles | reverse complement strand
AGAAAGAAAGAAAGAAAGAAAGAAAGAAAGAAAGAAAGAAAGAAAGAAAGAAAGAAAGAGAAAGGAAAAAAAAGAAAAAGAAAAGAAAAATCAAGGCCTGAGAACGATGGCTCACACCTGCAATCCCAACATTTTGAGAGGCCAAGGTGGCAGGATTGCTTGAGTCTAGGAGTTTGAGACTAGCCTGGGCAATATAGGGAGACCCCATTTCTACAGAAAATTTAAAAAATTAGCCAGGTGGGTGGTACACACCTGTAGTCCCAGCTACTCAGAGGCTATGGTGGGAGGATTGCCTGAGCCCAGGAGGTCAAGGCTGCAGTGAGCCATGATGGTGACACTGTGCCACTCACCCCTGGGTTTATAGAGCAAGACTGTGCCTCAAAAAAAAAAGAAGAAAAAAGAAAAAAGGAAAATCAAGAAATAGCAGTATAAGCATATCATCTATAAATATGGAAATATATATATATATTTAAGACAGTCTTGCCCTGTTGCACAGGCTGGAGTGCCATGGCGTGATCTTGGCTCACTGCAGCCTCCATCTCCTGGGTTCAAGCAATTCTCCCGCCTCAGCCTCCTGAGTAGCTGGGATTACAGGTGCCCAATATCACGTCCAGCTAAGTTTTGTATTTTTAGTAGAGACAGGGTTTCACCATGTGGGCCATGTTTCACCATGTTGGTCAAACTCCTGACCTCAGGTGATCTGCCTGCCTCAGCCTCCCAAAGTGCTGGGATTACAGGTGTGAGTCATTGTGCCTGGCCTTTTGTATTTTTAGTAGAGTCGGGGTTTCATCATGTTGGCCAGGCTGGTTTTGAACTCCAGACCTCAAGTCAGGATCCACCCACCTCAGCCTCCCAAACTGCTGGGATTATAGGTGTGAGCCACCGTGCTCAGCCGGAAGTAAATTTAAAAAACAAAACAAAACAGCGAAACAAGTGGAAAATGGTTGCTGATGGGGAATAGGAACACTGAGTGAGAAATAAGCTTTATAAAACTATTGTTTTAAAAAAATATATATTTATGCAATTTTATTTTTATTTTACGTAATATTTAATTACATTATATTTTAAATTATGCCATCAATTTAATATGTAATTTAATTACATAATATTTTTATTTGGGGGAATAAAAATTAAATTAGAAAATAAATCAACAATAAAGACAACCCAATTAAAAGATGGGCAAAGAAATTGAATAGATATTTCTCCAAAGATGATATACAAAGAGCTAAGTGCAATGGCTCATGCCTGTAGTCCCAGCACTTCGGGAGGCTGAGGCAGACGATTACTTGAGCCCATGAGTTTGAGACCAGCCTGGGCAACATAGTGAGACCCCATCTCTACAAAAAATAAAGGAATTAGTGCCAGGAGCAGTGGCTCATGCCTGTAATCCCAGCACTTTGGGAGGCTGAGGTGGGTGGATCATGAGGTCAGGAGTCCAAGACCAGCCTGACCAACATGGTGAAACCCTGTCTCTACTAAAAATACAAAAATTAGCCGGGCATGGTGGTGCATGCCTGAAATCCCAGCTACTCAAGAGGCTGAGGCAGGAGAATTGCTTGAACCTGGGAGGCAGAGGTTGCAGTGAGCCGAGATCGCACCTCTGTATTCCAGCCTGGGTGACAGAGCAAGACTCCGTTTCAAAAAAAAAAAAAAAAAAAAAATTAGCCAGGCATGGTGGCATAGTTTAGGACACTGAGGTGGAAGGATTGCTTGAGCCTAGGAGTTTGAGGCTGCAGTGAGCCATGATCATGCCACACCACTCCAGCCAGGATGACCATGAGACCCCATTTCAGAAAAAACAAAAACAAAAACCTAACAAGTTCAACATCTTCAGCCATGAGGGAGATGCAAAATCTAAACCTTATCACTTCATACTTGATACATGCTAGAATGTATGATGGACAAAAACAAGCGTTCGTGAGGATGTGGAGAATGTGAAAACCTCATGCATTGCTGGTGGGAATGTAAACTGGTGCAGTCACTTTGAAAACAGTCTGGCAGTTCCTCAAAAGTTAAACATAGAATTACCATATGACCCAACAATTCCACTCCTAGGTATATACCCAAGAGAAATGAAAACATATATTTACACAAAAACTTCTACACAAATGTTCATAGCAGCATTATTTAAAATAGCCAAAAAGTAGAAACATCCTATATGTCCATCAACTGATAAACAGATAAACAAATGTGGCATACCTATACAATGGAACCTTATTCAGCTGCAAACATTAAGCTCTGATATATGCTACACCATGGATGAGCCAGGCAGGGTGTGGTGGCTCACGCCTATAATCTCAGCACTTTGGGAGGCAGAGGCAGAAGGATCGCTTGAGCCCAGGAGTTCAAGACCAGCCTGGGCAACATAGTGAGACACCATCTTTATAAAAAAGAAAAAAAAAAAGCCAGACATGGTGGCTCATGCCTGTAATCCTAGCACTTTGGGAGGCTGAGGGGGGGTGGATCACTTGAAGTCAGGAGTTCAAGACCAACCTGGCCAACATGGTGAAACCCCATCTCTACTAAAAATGCAAAAATGTCTCGGCATGGTGGCACGTGCCTATAATGCCAGCTGCTCAGGAGGCTGAGGCAGGAGAATTGCTTGAATCTGGGAGGCAGAGGTTGCAGTGAGCGGAGATCACACCATTGCACTCCAGCTTGGGGGACAAGAGTGAAACTTTGTCTCCAAAAAAAAGAAAGAAAAAAAATTTTTAAAGAAAGAAAACATGGATAAGCCTTAACCACGATACTAAATGAGTAGAAGGAGGCAGACACAGAAGGCTACATTGTATGACTCATTTATATGAAATGTCTAGAATAGGCAAATCCATAGTGAGAAGGTAGATTAGTGATTGCTAGGGGCTTGGGGGAGAGGAGAAGGGGGGAGTGGAGTATGGAGTTTCTTTTGGGGGGCAATGAAAATGTTGTAGAATTAGATATTGATGATAGTTGCATAACTTTATGAATATGCTAAAAATGCAGAATTATATACTTTGAAAGGGTGAATTTTATGCTATATAAATTATATCTCAATTTAAGAAACTGTGACAAGAAATACAAGGTAAGGGGAAGAGGGGGTTCTGGTGCTATTGATGAAGACAGCACACTCATTTTACCTCCTTCAGGTCAGGAGCCTTGCAGAAGGCCAGCCCCATCTGCCTGGGCCTGGCTTTGACTTTCTGCTGTTCATCAACTTCCCTCAGCTTGGGTCTGTCCCCAGCCTAGTACTGCTCCTTTTCTGACACCCTTTTGGCCCTGCTTTCTGAGGACCCTGACTCAAATCCTGGGACAAATAAGCCCCTGAAATCTCTAGGAGTAACTCTTGTAATTAAAAAGGCAGAGCATCATATACAAACTATTTATTTTCTTTAGCCAGGGTTTGCCTTCTCTCTCACAGAGAAGTAGGAATCTCCAGTATTAATAGTGAACCCACCATTCATAAATAACCTTATTAGGAAGAGGCTTCGGTCATCAGAGTCTAATACCGAGCGCACGTGATTAAAAATCATTCCTGTGTGGAGGCCTGAGTTTGCCTCAGAACTTAAACCAGCCATCAATGAATAATTAATCCCCGGGAAGCTAAGGCAGGAGGACTGCTTGAGTCTAGGAGTTTCAGGCTGCAGTGAGCTCTGATCATGTCACTGCACTCTAGCCTGGGTGACAGAGCAAGACATCCATCTCTTTAAAAAAAATTAATCCTGGGCCAGGCGCAGTGGCTCAAGCCTGTAATCCCTGAACTTTGGGAGGCCGAGATGGGCGGATCACGAGGTCAGGAGATCGAGACCATCCTGGCTAACACGGTGAAACCCCGTCTCTACTAAAAAATACAAAAAACTAGCCGGGCGTGTTGGCGGGCGCCTGTAGTCCCAGCTACTCGGGAGGCTGAGGCAGGAGAATGGCGTAAACCTGGGAGGCGGAGCTTGCAGTGAGCTGAGATCCGGCCACTGCACTCCAGCCTGGGCGACAGAGCAAGACTCCGTCTCAAAAAACAAAAACAAAACAAAAAAAATATTAATCCTGGCAGGGTGCAGTGGCTCACGCCTGTAATCTTGGCACTTTGAAAGGCAGAGGTGGGCAAATTGCTTGAGGTCAGGAGCTTGAGACTAGCCTGGCCAACATGGCAAAACCCATCTCTCCAAAAAAAAAAATACAAAAAATTAGCTGAGCATGGTGGAATGTACCTGTAATCCCAGCTAGTCGAGAGGCTGAGGCACAAGAATCACTTGAACCCAGGAGGCAGAGGCGTCAGTGAGCTGAGATTGCGCCACTGTACTCTAGCCTGGGTGACAGAGCAAGACTCTGTCTCAAAAAAAAAAACCTCCCAAACTCTTTCCCTGAAGATGCTTCCAGGCTTTGCTTATTTTTGAAGAAACAATCTGATGTTAAGACTTTTTATAATTTTGAAGGAATTAATTCTAAAGCTGAATACTGATCTCCCAGTAGACAGAGCAGAGAATAGATTATTCTTTTGTCATCTAAAATTAGGGATTACAAGGAAGAAAAGCTGCTCTGGGAATTCTCTTTTAATACTAAAAAGCAAGGGAAAGAGTTTCAATATAAAATGCTGGCATACGTAGCCACTATAAATCCATGTGCAAAGTTCTCAAATATTTCATAGTTCTTCTAAGAAGTCAACTTTCAATAAACCATGTAGACGGCTGCAGCAGTAGTTACGTTAATAAATCAACTCCCCAATCACTCATTTTTTTAAGATCAACTTTTTTTCCCAATTGTATATATATTCAATTCTCGTTATTTGTGGTAGTTATGTTTTATAAAGTTGCTGTGAGTGCTGCATTAGCAGATATTGAACCATTGCTCCTGGGGAAACGTAAGATTAGGGTCCTGAGAGCCTTTGGTCACACCAAATCACTCATCTTTTTTTTTTTCCTTTGAGACGGAGTCTTGCTCTTGTCACCCAGGCTGGAGTGCAGTGGTGCGATCTTGGCTCACTGCAACCTCCGCCTCCCAGGTTCAAGCAATTCTCCAGCCTTAGCCTCCCCAGGAGCTGGGACTACAGGCACCCACCACCATGCCTGGCTAATTTTTGTATTTTTAGTAGAGACGGGGTTTCACTATGTTGGCCAGGCTGGTCTTGAACTCCTGAGCTCAAGCAATCTCGTGCCTCAGCCTCTTAAGTAGCTGAGACTATGGGCATGTGCCAACACACCTTGCTTTGTTTTTGTTTTTGAAGCAGGCAACTACCTTGCTTGGTTCAGGGGTTAGCCTGAAAAGCAGGCAAAGAGAATTGGGGAATCTTCTCTTTGGATCTTTCCCTTCCAAATTGCCTCTCTTCCTTCTGCAGCTGTGGTTTCCCCAGACTTGGTCTCCTGGTTCCTCAGGCCAGAAAAGCTATGATCTCTCTGCCAGTGCCCCTACTACATTGCATGCCTTGCCAAGTATACTTGTCCCTAGGTTAAAACAAGCAAATGGAACTCATCGTGTGCATCACCTCTCCTCTAAGCATGAACTCCCCATCAGAACTGGCCTGCTTCTAATCCCTCTCCAGGGATTTCAGGTAGCCCACCAAAGTGCTGGGATTACAGGCATGAGTCACTGCACCCAGCGAAAATAAGTTTTTCAGTAACAAAGTGAATGCAGGGCCAGGCACAGTAGCTCCGTTGAGGGCAGGAGTTCAAGAACAACTTGGCCAACATTGTGATACCCTGTCCCTACAAAAAATACAAAAATTAGCAGAGCGTGATGGTGCGAATCTGTAATCCTAGCTACTCAGGAGGCTGAAGCATGAGAATTGCTTGAACCCAGGAGGTGGAGGTTGCAGTGAGCCGAGATCACACCACTGCACTCCAGCCTGGGCGCCAGAGTGAGACTCTGTCTCAAAAAAAGAAAGTGAATGCAGTATTTCCCTTCAATGTGGATATTGTGTTGACTGCACAAAACTCTGGCTACGTTCAAATGGGAAAGAGGTAAAAACTGCCTCATGAGTTAGCAGCATTGTAGTTTCCCCTCTCTGATCCCATTCTATCTCCTGAACCCCTACCTCCTTTTCCAGCTGCCACAACCACAGAGGCCCTTGGCTGACGCATCCACAAGCAACAGAGAATTCACAGAAACCTGGTATTATCTTTTGGCACTCTATAGCTCGAGAGATGGTGATTAGAAGGGGGAAAAATATAGAACTTCATCAACAGTGTGGCATTTTCACTTCAGCTGTTCCTGGGGGCAAAACAGAGCCATAAAGAGAAATTCCAGTTGAAAGTTTTGTGGTTATCTCTGCTTCTCATTAAAGCGCCCCTGATTATAATCACACCTACGATTACAAGATTTAACACACCTGGTCTCAAGGATGTACTAGGAAGAGGAATCATCTGTTCATCCCTTCCCATTTCCTTTTCTTCATTCACTAAGCACAACTTACACGTTTCAGTGAGTGCAGACTAGAGACGGTTTGGAGAGCAGGCGGAGGTTTTTCATTCACATGGGTTTTGAAAGTGACAAAAATCTTCCATGGCCACAAATTATTTTAGTATTGGTGAGACAAGTGGTGTTGGTTTCATTGGCTACACACAGATGTGAGAAATCTCGATAGAGTTTCTATTTCTTCTCTGACTTTGCTAACCAGACATTTTCCTCTGCTACACACACACAAACACACATACTTGCTCTGTCTCTCACTTGCTCTCTCGCTTGCTCTCACTTTTACTCTCTCACTCAGTAAGGGTGTGTGCACTTACAGAGTCTCTCTCTGACACCCAGACTGAAGTGCAGTGGCGTGATCTTGGCTCAATGCAACCTCCGCCTCCCAGGTTGAAGCGATTCTCCTGCCTTAGCCTCCTGACTAGCTGGGATTACAGGCACATGCCACCATGCCTGGCTACTTTTTTGTATTTTTAGTAGAGGCAGAGTTTTGCCAGGTAGGCCAGGCTTGTCTTGAACTCTTGGGCTCAAATGATCCACCCACCTCAGCCTCCCAAAGTGCTAGGATTACAGGCGGAGAGCCACTGCACCCAACCAACTTGTATTTTCAAATACATTTTTGCTTTGAAATAATTTTAGATTTACACAAAAGTTGCAGATAGTACAAAGTCCCTGTATACCCCTTATCCATTCCCCTACTGTTAACAACTTACTTAACAACATCTTCGCCAAGAATTCTGTAGATCTTAACAGTGGATGAAAAACACTGATTCTTCTTAACTCCCTCTCATACAGTGGATTCTCAATAAAAGCAGTGTGTGTTATTGTCCCTATAGCAATTTATTTAATTATATGAATTACTGAGCTATAATCTATATGTCCCCCATCCCCATTGAGGTCCTAGGTAAAACCCTGGATCCACCATCCTTCCAGGTGAGTGCTCCAAGTTAATGAGCAAGTCTTTCCCTACAGAAGTTTTTTGTTTGTTTTTGTTTGTTTGTTGAGAAGGAGACTCACTCTGTCACCCAGGATGGAGTGCAGTGGTGCGATCTGGGCTCACTGCAACCTCTGCCTCCCAGGTTCAAGTGATTCTCCTGCTTCAGCCTCCTGAGTAGCTGGGATTACAGGCGCCTGCCACCACGCCTGGCTAATTTTTGTATTTTGAGTAGAGACGGTGTTTCACCATGTTGGCCAGGCTGATCTTGAACTCCTGACCTCAGGTGATCCATCCACCTCAGCCTCCCAAAGTGCTGGGATTACAGGTGTGAGCCACTGTGCCCAGCTACAGAAGTTTTTATGAGTCAGCCAGATCTTCCCCATATTCCTTTGTGTCACTATTAGTTGCCACCCCATACCCATTTCCTGCCATCTTCCTTGCTGACTAAAATTCAATTTCATTCAGAGTAGCAATGTGCCAACTAAATACATTGTCAGGCTCCTCTGCAGCTAGAAATAATTGTGTGACACAGTTTTGGCCAACGAAATAGAAATTCTCCTGGGGGAGACAGTCCTAGTCCCCCAAAATAAGAAACAAAAGCACCTATGGCTGTCCTTCTCTTATCTTCTTTCTTACTCATTTAAATCATTCACAATGGCCAGAGCTGCAGCAGCTATCTTGTAGTCATAAGGCAAAGGCCACAAGGATTATAGAAATGTTGATCCTGTTGATACTGAGCTGCTAAACAGACACCACCTATTTACATATTTCTTGTGATGTGAGAAAAATCCTTACTTGTTTAGGACATTGTAGTTGAAGTTTTTCTAATTTGTAGTTGAACAGGCTCATAGCAGATAAGTTCATTCAATCCAAACCGTAACCTACACAAGGCGGAGGAGAAGGGGGAGAAATGCAGCTGAGGGTAAAGCACTATTCCCAAAGCACTGGGAAATCCAACGGCCTCGCTAGTGGGCTGCAACAACAGCAAGTCGCTATGTAAAGAGAAAAGGTGGCTGTGTAGGAAAGGAAGGGGATAACTTACCGAGGCCATGCCTATACAAAATGGCATCAGAAACTCCATATGGTAACATTCTAGGATGAATAAAGCCCATGTGTGTGACAAAACAATCACTTTTTTTTTTTTTTTTGAGACAGAGTTTCACTCTTGTTGCCCAGGCTGGAGTGCAAAGGCGCAATCTCGGCTCACTGCAACCTCTGCCTCCCAGGTTCAAGCAATTCTCCTGTTTCAGCCTCCTGAGTAGCTGGGATTACAGGCATGCGCCACCACACCCGGCTAATTTTGTATTTTTAGTAGAGACGGGGTTTCTCCATGTTGGTCAGGCTCGTCTCGAACTCCTGACTTCAGGTGATCCGCCTGCCTCGGCCTCCCAAAGTGCTGGGATTATAGGCATGAGTCACGAAGCCTGGCCTAAAAGAATCACTTTTATAATGGCTTCACTGACACTTGGTTAAATACCGATGTGTTAGCCACAGATGAGCATTGTGGATACTGGGTGGTGAATTATTAATGCAAATTTTCCATAGGAAGTCAACTGGGAATGTGTTTCCATATTATACTTACATGTAAAAGTATATATGTAAATATATACTTTCTTCCTGTATTGGCCATACACTGGGGAGAAATCCAGCCAAACCCTCTTGAAGGAGGAAGAAAATTTAATTTATGCAGCAACTAACATGTCATGGATTGAATTCAGCTAGAAAGGAAACATCTTCAATGAGGCCCTTTAGTAATTCAGAATGAACAATTAAATGAGTCAGGAAGGCAAGTCACTGAAGTTCAGGCTGCAGAGGCAGGGTGAATGTGTTCTAGCTAGCTCACCTTGGAACAATGAGGACAATGCCAGGATTCAGGGCCTCAATCTATAACCTTGTGCTCTGGTTTTTCTCCAGCAGTTAGCATATAGTTTGGTCAATGTTACTGAGGTAATAGAGACATACACTGAAGATACAAACAAGGTCATTTTCCTGCTACAAAATCCCTGTTGATGGACTCATTTGGATGAATCCATCGAGGGAAGAGGTTTGAGGCCTTCCCTGGTAAAAGGAAAATAGAGAAATAGACAAATAAAAGAGGAGGAGAAATTGCAAAGGGCGAGAGACTGACTGACCTCAGTAGCTTTCTGGCTGAGTCCCCGAAGCAGCAGCACAACCACATGTATGGCAGCTCTGCGTACTTGAACTTCACTGTCTGTTTTGGCCACAGCAATCAGGCAAGCTGTTACCTAGGAGGATGAAGGAAGATGAAGTTGATAAGAATCAGAGTTGCACAATTACCTATAACCTTTCAACTGTGGTCCACTTACTATACATTCATCAAGAGCAATCTGGCTTAGAAAGGGCTGGACACTTGCTTAATCCTCAACAAGGAGGGTGAGATCTAGTGGGAGAGATCTTGATGCAGTCTGGCTTTTCTGGTAGAGGACAAAATCTGGTTTGGAATTTAAGAATGAGATTAGAGAGTGGGAAGGAATATGTGTACTGTATATTATATGTATTTTTTAAAAGGTAAGGTCAAATGCTAGTATTTCCACAAAAGTGGGAAGAACTGTTCCTTGTCCCCCTTTAAGAACATCAAATCAAAGGAAACAAGATGGTCCAAACCATAGCTGCTTCTAGAGACTGAGGATCATGGGGATTTAGCTAAGGAGACTTCACAGTCTGGCATGAATGTGAATGTACCATTGATGAAAGTTTCAGCCTAGGGATACAGAAACACAGATATATTCTAACTGATCTTCTTCAGCATGTCCAGACATTCCAGTCCTACAAATGTAGTGTACACTTGATGTGAGTCAGCAGGGGTCACTTTCAGAGACTTCCTGAATATGGAATAGGTCTTTCTGTGCTCAATTACTTTATGTATTTTTTCTGTTTTGTTTTGAGACAGGGTTTCACTCTGTCACCCAGGCTGCAGTGCAGGGGTGCAAGTGACCCTCCCATCTTAGGCTTCCAAGTAGCTAAGACTACAGGTGTGCACCACTATGCCTGGCTAATTTGATTATTTTTTGTAGAGATGAGGTTTTACCATGTTGCCCAGCTGGTCTTGAACTCCTGGGCTTACGCAATCCTCCTGCCTTGGCCTCCCAAGGTGCTAGGATTACAGGTGTGAGCCACCATGTCAAGCATGTGCTCAGTTACTTTTTTTTTTTTTTTTTTTTTTTTGAGATGGAGTCTCGCTCTGTCGCCCAGGCTGGAGTGCAGTGGTGCAATCTCAGCTCACTGCAACCTCTGCCTCCTAGGTTCAGGTGATTCTCCTGAGTAGCTGGGACTACAGGTGCACACAACCATGCCTAACTATTTTTTTTTTGAGATGGAGTCTCACTATGTCACCCAGGCTGGAGTGCAGTGGCATGATCTTGGCTCACTGCAAGCTCCACCTCCCAGGTTCATGCCATCCTCCTGCCTCAGCCTCCCGAGTAGCTGGGACTACAGGCGTCCACCACCACGCCTGGCTAATTTTTTGTATTTTTGGTAGAGATGGGGTTTTACCGTGTTAGCCAAGATGGTCTCGATCTCCTGAACTCGTGATCTGCTTGCCTCAGCCTCCCAAAGTGCTAGGATTACAGGCGTGAGCCACTGCGCCCGGCCCACCTAAATTTTTGTATTTTTAGTAGAGATGGAGTTTTGCTATGTTGGCCAGGTTGGTCTCGAACTCCTGACTTCAGGTGATCCACCCGCCTCGGCCTCCCAAAGTGCTGGGATTACAGGCATGAGTTACTGTGCCCGGCCAGTGCTCAATTACTTTAAAAGACCATACTATCACAGGAAAGAAAGACTGGAAATTACTTGCAAAACTGATATATAGTTAATTATGTCATAAAATCAAACAGTTGAATGTAATAGCCACTGTACCCCTCCCTGGCTCCTGGTAGGCAGAAAAATGTTTTAAAATCTCAATGAAGCGATACAATTAATAATAATGACAACAAACCTTTCTGAGGCATTCATGCAAGATTTAAAAAGAGAAAAAAAATTTTTTGAAAGTGCGACCAATGGCAGCAACAATCTGAAGGTATGTCTAACTCATTCAACTGGTCTCTCATATACTTTTATTTATTTATTTATTTATTTATTTATTTATTTATTTATTTGAGACAGGATCTCGCTCTGTCATCCAGGCTGGAGTGCAGTGGTGCAATCTTGGCTCACTGCAACCTCCACCTCCTGGGTTCAAGTGATTTTGGTGCCTCAGTCTCCTGAGTAGCTAGGACTACAGGCACATGCCACCGTGCCTGGTTAATTTTTTATATTTTTTGGTAGAAGCACGGTTTCACCATGTTGGCCAGGTTGGTCTCGAACTCCTGACCTCAAGTGATCTGCCTGCCTCAGCTTCCCAAAGTGCTGGGATTACAGATGTGAGCCACTGCGCCTGGCCTCTCACATACTTTTGTTGTTGGACTTACTATGTGAGTATATTTCTTGGCCAGTAGTAGAAGGATATCTAATTATGATAGGAAGATAGCCAGACTGTGTTTAGAAACATGTACAAATACATATCATGTTTAAAGAATGGTGAATATGAGAACAAGTGAGGAAACAGGCTTGTGCAGAAATTTTAACTATACAGGTTGTATTTTTCACAGCTTTCAAACAGTTGGGCATAGTTCAAAGTATCTAATTAATCAGTGATGGCAGAGAGATTAGAAGAACTAGCTCGTTCTTAAGTATAATTGCGTCTGTGACGCCCTGGCATTTAATCAAGTTGCGCATCTATTAGACAAACATGCAGCTTGCAAGTGAAGGAAAATCCCAGAGGAGTTCAACCCTTTGGGGGCTGTTTTCAGTAAGACCCAGCAAGCTGTTCTGCCTTTGACTTGGGACGCCCAACCCTAAGGCCAGCAGTGGCTTCCATGCCTCTGGCATTAACAGTAGAAGCAATTCAGTCCTAAGAGGAATTCCTTGGGCAACCTCCAAACAGGCAACAATGTAATAGCTACCTCCACTTTCAGGCTTAGTATTTACAAGGTAAGAGCTGAAACCAGAGAAACAAGTTAGAGCTAGGTTTGAGTCCCTCTTGACACAGGGAAGTGAAATCTGGTCTGATGGCTAAATTATGGAAGCCAGCCCAAGGCCATGGACCGAGCAGAGGGTCTTAGGCGTTCTGCTTGCTCCCCTCTACATTTAGCTTTTGGCCCCTGCTTCCACGTTTGGCAGACCAA
Source organism: Piliocolobus tephrosceles (assembly GCF_002776525.5). Taxonomy (NCBI): domain Eukaryota; kingdom Metazoa; phylum Chordata; class Mammalia; order Primates; family Cercopithecidae; genus Piliocolobus; species Piliocolobus tephrosceles. The sequence goes on along the minus strand of NC_045450.1, from coordinate 53,921,394 downwards.
GGCTCCCTGGCCTAGAACTATGTTGGTGTCTGCCTTTGTCACCTCTGTTCTGCCTCTCTCTGCTGAGCGGGTCATGCTTCCGCCTCAGCTCTCAGTGTAAGGCCGGCTCTCACAGTTGGGCATTTGGGCATTAATCCCACAGTCGGGATGTCCAGACAGAAGCATTCTGCCTGGAAAAAGGCTTTTCCTTCAAAGGCAATTCTTTTTCGTTGAGATGGAATCTCGCTCTGTTGCCCAGGCTGGAGTGCAGTAGAGTGATCTCAGCTCACAGCAACCTCTGCTTCCAGGGTTCAAGCAACCTCCCACTTCAGCCTCCCTAGTAGCTGGGACTATAGGCATGCACCACCATGCCCAGCCTTCTTCTTCTTTTTTTTTTTTTTTTTTTTTGGGAGACAAGGTCTCACCGTGTCACCCAGGCTGGAATGCAGTGGCATGATCTCAGCTCACTGCAGCCTTCACCTCCCAGGCTCTGGCACTCCTCCTACCTCAGCCTCCTGAGTAGCTGGGACTGCAGGCGCCCACCACTACACATGGCTAATTTGTATAGATTCTGTAGAGATGGAGTTTTGCCATGTTGCCCAGGCTGGTCTCAGACTTCCGAACTCAAGTGATCCGCCTGCCTCGGCTTCCCAAAGTGCTGGGATTCCAGACGTGAACCACTGCACCCCAGTCAAGGCCAATTCTTGAATCCCTGTGCCACCTTGAAAGTATGACTGAGAGAGGAGCTGGTTATGACAAGCCTTGCTGAGATCAGCTGAAATAGCCTCCTGCTTGCTATGGGCTATTAGTGACTTATGCACCAGACTCCACCAAACCCATCTGTAGTCAGCCATCCAGGACAATCAGGAAGAGGGCCGAGAACTGAAGAGCTTTTGGTCCTGTCACCAGGACCAAATCATGTGAAATGTATAATGGTCTGTCACACAAAATGTTTTTTGAGCATCAGAATTTCAGTATGGTCTTACGGGTATCATCTAAAGATAAGAACAGCCTTCTGTTCAGGTCAGGCACCCATAACCAGCTTATAATGCTGCTCTCCAGCAGACCAGTGAGACAGACCCCTTGTCCAACACCAGAAGTGAGGGGGATGTAGGCCACTCTCTTCTACGTATCCAGGCTGGAAAAGTCACTTCAAGGCTAGTCTCTCACCTCCAACCCCAACGACACAATGAACACTGAGTTCTACCTCTAAAACCCTTGGTGAGATAGATAGATGATGTAAGGTCTTTACTAATTTATGAATTGGTGTATTATCTCTATTCTCTAAGTTCTCTCAGAGGGCAGAAATCCATTCTTTTTTTTTTTTCTTGAGGCAGAGTCTTGCTGTGTTGCCCAGGCTGGAGTGCAGTGGCGTGCTCGCTGCTTACCACAACCTTTGCCTCCCGGGTTCAAGCGATTCTTGTCTCAGTCTCCTGAGTAGCTACATGCGCCTGCCACCACACTTGGCTAATTTTTGTATTTTTAGTAGAGATAGGGTTTTGCCATGTTGGCCAGGCTCTCAAACTCCTGACCTGAAATGGTTGCCCACCTTGGCTTCCCAAAGTGCTGGGATTACAGGCGTAAGCCACTGTTCCCAGCCAGAAATTCATCCTTTTGTCACCTGCTCTGAGTAAAGCATACTATGGAAGGATTTCTCTTCACTGGCGAAATCAGTAAATTGCATCCACTTCTAAAAACCATCCAGAGAGAAACATGCTGATTGCTTTGGAAGCATTAAAGGTCAGTTTCAGCAATTTAACACTTAACAGGAGCCAAGAGAAATAAGGAAAAACACTCCCAAAACAGCTGGCACACACCAAGCATAACCAGAACTATATAAATAAAGATAGTACAAATGGCAAGATCACCAAAAACTGACTTTGGAAAATTCCAGGCGAGAAGTTGCCAGAATTGAGGTATGTATCAAGGAAGCATGACTTTAATTTTCCAACTGCATCTTCATCCATTTTCCTAAAGCTTCCTTTGTTAAAATTCAGTTTAAGGTCTATGTATCCTTAAACTGCACTGATTGTGCAAAACTGATAATAAATTTAGGTCATTCCTTGGGATCAGAGGCAGTGGCTTTCTATCAGCCCCCAAACCTCAGGCATGTGGAATTCTGGGCACCATGTTAAAAGGAGACTGGACTTGTCACCTGAGACACATCTTATTTGCTGTAGTGAGGACAGGCCTTTCACTGTGATTCACTTAAATCATATTTACTTCTCATAGAGAGTGATAAAGATGAAGAACCTATCAAGATTTGGTTTTAAGCGACACGGCCTTTGACAAGAACAAGGAGAAATTGGAAAAAAAAAAAAAAAAGAATGTTCTCTACAGGTTAATTCTTGACATCAACAGAGAGGAAAAACCTGAATTCCCAGTATAGTGACTGTGGAAGGGTTGAGCCTATACTTTGTATTCCTACCCGACCAGCTGGCACCATCAGAGCAGACAGTGCCCAAATCTGGATCACCCAATAGTTACGACAACTTTCTTCAGATGCCGAAGAGCCATAGCCAGAGAGGAAGGGCTCTGATGCCCCCAGACCACGTCGTGTTAGAAGGGACTACAGTGGCTAGTTTGTTCAATTTCATTTTCTTCTGCTTATTATTTTTAACAGGTTTAATTCACTTTATTCTTCTTGTATGCCAGCTTATGTTGTGGCCGGGTGCAGTGGCTCATGCCTGTAATCCCAGCACTTTGGGAGGCCGAGGCAGGCGGATCATCTGAGGTCAGGAGTTCGAGACAAGCCTGGCCAACGTGGTGAAACCACATCTCTACTAAATACACAAAAATTAGCCAGGCCTGATGGCGTGCACCTGTAATCCCAGCTACTCGGGAAGCTGAGGAAAGAGAATCGCTTGAACCCGGGAGGCAGAGGTTGCAGTGAGCCGAGATCCCCACTGCACTCCAACCTGGCGACACAGTGAGACTCTGTCTCAAAAAAAAAAAAAAAAAAAGAAAGCTTATGTTGTAACCACAGCTGGAGCCTAGGTCCTCTGCATGGAGACTCTGGTGTGGGTCTTGATGAGATGGTCAGTGCATTCCTGACAGGGAGGCTTGGTGAATAGTGTCTTTCCAGAGGTTGGGGGTCAGGCAGCTATAGGTCCTAGAGATGGCATCAAAGGTAGCCTTGGTGAAGTTGTCCAGGGTGGCAGTGCAGCCTCTGGCTGAGGTGTAGCAGTCGTCAATACTGGCCATCAGCAGCAGCATCTTGGGCACAGGAGTTGAGATGATGCCATTGTTCCTGGGGGCAGGGATAAGGTGTACTAGCTCAGAGCTAAAGCAGCCTGTCACCATACAGGGGGCGATGTAGGACTTGCCAGTCTTGTTCCCCCAATAACCTCTCCACATAGGGACAATGGAAAGCTTGGCCAGGATGATGGTCCCTTGGATGGCAGTAGTAACCTCCTTGAAGCACTTGACACCTAGACCGATGTGGCCATGATGGTTCCTAACAGTAGCAAATGCCTTGAATCTGGTGCGCTGGCCAGTGTGGGTCTGTTTCTATACAAGCATAATCTTCAAAACCTCACCCATGAGAGATGCCACCCTGAAAAAAGCCAATGATATCACATTCCTTGATGGGCAGGGAGAAGAGATAGGTCTCCAGGGACTTGATCTTCATGTGCTTGACCAGAGGGCCCAGCTTGGTGATGGGTATCCACTCCTTGTCCTCAGTCGTGCCTCTATGAGTTCCATAGTCTCAGCTCCAGCCTTGACCATGGCTGCGAGCCCAGTCCTGCATGCTGCTACCAAAGCCTCTGAGGAAGCCGTGGCAGTTTTCCATTTAGGGTCCCCAGGGCCTCTAGGACCTCCCGCCACATTGGCATCATCCTCCAGTTTGGGGATTTCTCAGAAAGGAAGCTGTCCAATTTTATCTCAAAATAGATTATGCTTCTCCTCTTCCTCTGCCTGGCTAACACTTGATCAACATAACCTTCTTGATGCCCTGACAAGTTAACCCAGGGTCCCAGCTCTGGGTCCCCCAGTGCTTGGTGCTGGCTCTATCGTGTCACTCCTATCCACTGTGGATTTACTCCTCTGCATTTCACGCACGCTACTGAAACTTCCTTAAGGGAAGAGATTGGGTCCTTTATTTGTGTCTTCCAGCATACTTGCCAGATACCAGATGCTCACGAAGGAGAATTCCTTCTGTTTGCAAAGACAAGTTTCCCAAAGCTCAAGTTCCTTCCCCACTAGCACACCCTGGAACTAAGCAATTCTGAGACTTCAAGGGCTTTCACAGGACAATGAAAGAACTGTCCTAGAAGAAGCCACAGTAACTTTTTATTTTATTTACTTATTTTTGAGACAAAGTCTCTCTCTATTGCCCAGGCTGGAGTATAATGGTGTGATCTCGGCTCACTGCAACCTCCGTCTCCTGGGTTCAAGTGATTCTCCTGCCTCAGCCTCCTGAGTAGCTGGGATTATAGGTGCCTGTCACTATGTGGGACTAAGTGTTGTACTGTTAGTAGAGATAGGGTTTCACCATATTGACCAGGCTGGTCTCGAACTCCTAACCTCAGGTGATCTGCCTGCCTTGGCCTCCCAAAGTGGTGAGATTACAGGCATGAGCCACCACACCTGGCAACAGTAACTTTTTTTTTTTGAGATGGAGTCTTGTTCTGTCGCCCAGGCTGGAGTGCAATGGTGCGACCTCGGCTCACTGCAACCTCAGCCTCCAGGTTCAAGCAATTATCTGCCTCAGCATCCCCAGATTACAGGCGCCTGCCACCATGCCCGACTAATTTTTTGTATTTTTAGTAGAGATGGGGTTTCACCATCTTGGCTAGGCTGTTCTTGAACTCCTGACTTCATGATCCACCCACCTCGGCCTCCCAAAGGGCTGGGATTACAGGCGTGAGCCACCGTGCCCGGCCAACAGTAACTTTAAAAGAAGTAAGATTGGCTGGACACGGTGGCTCATGCCTGTAATCCTAGCACTTTGGGAGGCTGAGGCGGGTGGATTGCCTGAACTCAGGAGTTTGAGACTAGTCTGAGTAACATGGTGAAACCCTGTCTCTACTAAAAATACAAAAAAATTAGCTGGGCATGGTGGTGCATGCCTGTAGTCCCAGCTACTTGAGAGGTTGAGGCAGGAGAATTGCTTGAACCCAGGAGGCAGAGTTGCAATGAGTTGAGACTGTGCCACTGTACTGCAGCCTGGGTGACAGAGTGAGGCTCTGTCTCCATAAATGAATGAATGAACGAATGAACAAAGTTAGATCATTTCCTTCTTCCACCCTGGCTTCCCATCTCACTCACAGGGAAAGCAGAAGTCCACACAAGGCTCTGCTGGGACTGGCCACTGCCTTTCTGGTGCCAACTCCTGTTCTTCTGTGAAGCGACACTGGCCTTACTGTTCTCCAGCACATGAAGCCTGTACCTGTCGCAGGGCCTCTGCACTCACATCTCCCTCCACCTGGAATGCTCCCTCCCTAGGTTTCTGGAACAACCCCTTGCTTCCTTATATCTTTGCTCAAAGGTCACTTGTCAGTCAGGTACAGTGGCTCATTCCTGTAATCCCAGCACTTTGGCAGGCTGAGGCAGGCAGGTTGCATGAGCTCAGGAGTTTGAGACCAGCCTGGACAACATGGTGAAACCCCATCTCTACTAAAACAATACAAAAAAATTTAGCTGGGTGTGGTGGCACATGCCTGTAGTCCCAGCTACTTAGGAGGCTGAGGCAAGAGAATTGCTTGAACCCGGGAGGTAGAGGTTGCAATGAGCCAAGATCGTGCCACTGCACTCCAGCCTGGGCGACAGAGCAAGACTGACTGTCTCAAAAAACAAAAGTCACTTGTCAGGAAAGCTTTTCCTGTCCATCTGAGACAATAGCAAACTCCCTTTGGGCTCCTTGTCTTACTAAATTTATCTCTTTGGTGCTTATCATCACCTGACACAGTATAAATCTGTATATCCATGTTTACTTGTTTACTGCCTACCTCTCCTCTCCAGAAGTCAGGTCCAGGAGGATAGGGACTCTGTTGTCTTCACAGCTGGGTCCCTAGCACAGAGCATATGGCTTGGCTCTAGTCCCAACTGGCACAGGGTAAGTGCTCATTACATATTTGTTGAATGAATAAATGAATGAAGAACTACTTAAGAGCCAGGCCAAATACCCCTCTCTTTGCGCGTGAATGAACTAGAGTTGTCTGACTATAGGAGGACTGAGAGGCTGAAATACTAAGACTGGCAGGTATCCAACATGTTCAAACTTGTAGTCCACCCAAGGTATCTGGTTTGGCAACGAAGACAAGGCGAACATGGGATGCTGCATAAGAAGGAACATCTAAAAGGAAGAGAGATAAATTATATGGGATGAAAACACCTGTTTTTTTTTTCAAATCAGAGGGAAAATATTGCCTTCTGAAGTCTCACCGCCAAAAGTAAGCTCTATTAAAAACCAGAGCTGTATTACCCTTCCTGTGTGTAGCTTGTCTTATATGGCAATTCTATTCAGCTTCCAAGGCACAAAAGCAACCTTATAAATGAACTGAAAACATTTGTTTTTTATTTATTTTTTTGAAACAGGGTCTCACTCTGTTACACAGGCTGGAGTGCAGTGTTGCGATCATGGCTCACTACAGACTTGACCTCCCCTCCCCAGGGTCAGGTGATCCTCCTGCCTCAGTCACCGAAGTAGCTGGGACTACAGGCATGCATCACCTTGCCCCAATTTTTTTTTTTTGAATTTTTCTAGATACAGGATCTCGCTGTGTTGCCCAGGCTGGTCGTGAACTCCTCGGCTCAAGTGATCCACCCACCTTGGCTTCCCAAAGTGCTAGGAGTACAGATGTGAGCCACTGTGCCCAGCCTGAAAACATTTATTGAGAGACAATATAGAAGAGTGGTTAAGAGCTGACTTCTGGAACCAATTGCCTGCATTCAAATCCCAGCCTTGCCACTTTCTAGTTGCATAACCTTGGCAACTTATTTATCTGTGCCTCAGTTCCCTCTATGAAAACTGGATCAGTAGGCCAGGTGTGGCGGCTCATGCCTATAATCCTAGCACTTGGGGAGGTTGAGGTGGGCGGATCACGAGGCTAGGAGATCGAGACTATCCTGGCTAACACAGTGAAACCCCATCTCTACTAAAAATACAAAAAATTAGCCGGGCGTGGTGGCGGGCGCCTGTAGTCCCAGCTACTGGGGAGGCTGAGGCAGGAAAATAGCATGAACTCAGGTGGCGGAGCTTGCAGTGAGCCAAAATTGTGCCACTGCACTTCAGCCTGGGTGACAGAGAGAGACTCCATCTCAAAAAAAAAAAGAAAAAAGAAAATTGGATCAGTTGACATCTGTAAGGTACTCAGGAATATAGAGTGCTTGCTATGCTGTTATGACTATTTTTTTCGAGACAAGGTCTCACTCTGTTGCCTAGGCTGGAGTGCAAGGGTACCATCACAGCTCACTGTAGCCTCTGCCTCCCGGCTTCAAGCAGTTCTCCTACCTCAGCCTCCCAAGTAGCTGGGACTACAGGTGTGTGCCACCACACCTGGCTAATTTTTGTACTTTTTGGTAGAGATGGGATTTAACCATGTTGCCCAGGCTGGTCTTGAACTCCTGACCTCAAGTGATCTGCCTACTTCGGCCTCCCAAATTGTTGAGATTATAGGTCTGAGCCACCGTGCCTGGCCTTGCTATGACTATTATTGAAACACATAGGAACTAGCCTTCCCAACCAGCCTTCTCCACTCTTGAAACATTCAATATTGTATTAATCAGCCAACACTTAGCATCCACTATGTACCAAGCACTGTGATAGGTACTGGGGGTATGACAAGGTGAATCAAGATGGGTTCTGCCCGTGTTGTGCTCACAATTTACTAATGACCATGAACATTCCTGGGACTGATTCTGTAGAAACAGTCTAGCTCTCTAGAAGTGGAACAGGATCACTGGACAAGAGGTTTGCCAGGAAGGCACCCCAAAGCAGCAGCTCCTCATCTCAGGTTTTTTTTTTTTTAATTTATTTTATTTTATTTTTTGAGATCGAGTCTTGCTCTGTTACCAGGCTGGAGTGTAGTGGTATGATCTTGGTTCACTGCAACCTCCACCTCCCAGGTTCAAGCGATTTTCCTGCCTCAGCTTCCTGAGTAGCTGGGACTACAGGCGTGCACCACCAGGCCCAGCTAATTTTTGTACTTTTGTTTAGCAGAGATGGGGTTTCACCTTGTTGGCCAGGATGGTCTCGATCTCTTGACCACGTGATCTGCCCACCTCGGCCTCCTAAAGTGCTGAGATTACAGGCGTGAGCCACAGCGCCCCACCCTCGCCTGTTTTAAGGTTGAAACATAAAGGAAAACGGTGTTTTTCTTTGTGTCAGCACCCATGGTAGGCAAACAACCTACTACCTATTTGCACTTCATTTCCAAAGGCTAAATAAGCAATGCTTGATTCTTGCTGTGAGCCAGGAAGCCATAAAGTAACAAGGCCTTTCATGATGTGGCCCCTACCTGCGCTTTCTTGCCTCAGCTTCTACCACCAACTAACTCCCCGCCCCTTCACTCCAGCATTTGGAACTTTCCTAAACATGTTAGGCCATCTCACGCCCTTTGCACAGCTGCTCCCTCTGCTGAAATGCTCACTCCTGACTTTTTTTACCTGCCTAATTTCTACTTGTTCTCTGGGTTCAGCTCCAAGGATTTCTTCCTCCAGGACATCTTTGCCAATACCCGAACCTGACCAAGGGACTCCTCAAAGGTGCTCCCATAGCATCGATCCCAGTGGACTATGATTATAATCACTGATGTCTGTGTCTGCCATATTACCCATGCCCAGAAGGCAAGGTGGTATCTGACAGGGTTTTGTATCCTCAGCCCCTAACACGGCAGTTGTTTTGAAAGCATACGGCTGGGGACATCTGAAGGACACTGGTCACTCTGCTCTTCTTATTTCCTTTTTTTTTTTTTTTTTTGAGATGGAGTCTTGCTCTGTCACCCAGGCTGGGGTGCAGTGGCGTGATCTTGGCTCACTGCAATCTCTGCCTCCCAGGTTCAAGCGATCAAGCGATTCTCCTGCCTCAGCCTCCTGAGTAGCTGAGATTACAGGTGCTTGCCAACACTCTCGGCTAGTTTTTATATTTTTAGTAGAGATGGGGTTTCACCATGTTGGCCAGGCTGGTCTTGAACTCCTGACCTTAGGTGATCCACCCGCCTTGGCCTCCCAAAGTCCTGGGATTACAGGTGTGAGCCACCACACCCAGCCTGTTCTTCTTATTTCCTTAATGCTCATCCTCATCACTGTCATCATCAGCCCCCTTCAAATGACCAAGATGATCCTTAAGAAAAATCTTAATATAGAAAAATAAAATGTCTTTACTAGAATGGCACCTTCTCAGTGAGACTCACCCGATACCCTGTTTAGCACTGCAGCCGCCCCACCACCTAGACTACAATCCTCATCAGTTTCCCTTCTCCTACTTTTTCTTTTTTTTCATAGCACTTGTCATTGTCTAATATACTAGATACTTTACTTACTGATTATATATAGCATTTATTACCTGTCTACTCTCTCTAGAATAGAAGCTCCATGAAGATGAGAATCACTGTCTAGTTTGAAGAGTAATGTGTTTTAAGTGTCCAGAATACTGCTTGGCATGTAGTAGGCACTCAATACAAATTGTTGAATAAATCGTTATATGAAACATATATGTCTTGTAACAATCTTGTAACAATCTTGCATTGCAGTTATTTTAATCCCATTTTCTAGATCAAGAAACTGAGCTCAAAGTCATTTGTTCAAGCGAATGCAGTTAAACAGATGGTGTAGCTGGGCTCTCATTCATTCCCATTTCCAAGTGTACCTAGCAGTTTTGTTATCTTTCAATAGGTCGGGTGTGTCTCCTGAGAGATGATGCTTCTTGAATGTTACAAAATCTGCTTTAGCTTAATCTTCCTAATCAACCAAAACCAAGAAATTTCTCTAACACTTTGGATAGTAAATCATATGCTGCTAGCACACTACAGTTTCCTTAGGAGAGAGAAAGACAACAGTCTAGGGATTCAAAAATAAATACAGTCTCAATGTTTGAGTTCAGAGGTCATGATATTCAGGTATTGTTCCGGTTCATTAGTTTTAGAAAACATATAGATCCCATCAAGTCTCAGCTGGTCCACTTGGAGATCTGCAGAAAATTTTTCTGAAATGCATGGCTATGTTAATTTTTTTTTTTTTTAAACTGGGCATGGTGGTGTGTGCCAATAGTTCCAGCTACTCAGAAGGCTGAGGCAGGTTCTTCACTTCAGCTCAGGAGTCTGAGACCAACCTGGACAACATAGCAAGACCCCATCTCTAAAAAAAAAAAAAAAGTGTGTGTGATTGTACCAACAACTCTGAATGTACTAAAAACCATTGAGTTGTAGACTTTATTTTTATTTTATTTTTTTGAGACAAAGTCTTGCTTTGTCACCCAGACTAGAGTGTAGTGGTGCAATTTTAGCTCACTGCAACCTCCACCTCCCATGTTCAAGTGATTCTCCTGCCACAGCCTCCTAAGTAGCTGAGATTACAGGGATGTGCCACCATGCCTGGCTAATTAATTTTGTATTTTTGGTAGAGAGGGGGGTTTCACCATGTTGGCCAGGCTGGTCTTGAACTCCCGACCTCAGGTGATCTGCCTGCCTTGGCCTCCCAAAGTGCTGAGATTATAGGCGTGGGCCTCTGCACCTGGCCTGAATTGTACACTTTAAATGGGTGACTTGTATACTGTGTGAAGTGTATCTCAGTAAAGCCATTATTATTATTTTTTTTTTGAGACGGAGTCTTGCTCTGTCGCCCAGGCTGGAGTGCAGTGGCCGGATCT